>NC_056745.1:533810047-533925047 GCF_019279795.1 Protopterus annectens | reverse complement strand
AGCAAGCTTTTGGATTACAGTTTTGCCCAGAGTTAGTTGCACTTGGAAAACCTTGGCTGGATTATGCTGAGCAACTAGCCTGGAGGTGTGGATATCCTTAATGAATATGGACACACCTCTGCCTTTGGTGTTCCAGTCCAGGTTAGGTGGCCAAATAGTGTGTTAATGCAGAGCTGCTCTCTGGAGCCTTGAACCAGGTCTCAGTCACTGCACAGATATCTATATTCTCCATTTTAAGGAGGGTTTCAAGGGAGTGCATTTTGAGATTTAGACTTTTAGCATTGAGTAGCATTACCCCCTGTTCCTGTTATGGTGGTGAATTTGTAATTTGAACCTTGCCTAGAAAAGGCACTATAGGGGCAGCAAGAGCCTTAGGTTGTATCCACAATCTCAGGGGGTGACTAGTATTCTCTGTCAAAGCATCATGGTCTGTCGACCATGTCGTCCCAGGCATACAGATACTGGATGCCCTTGGAATGACACCAGAAGCTTAGCCAATTGTTGAAGTCCGTCATTTTGTCCTTGTATTGCAATATTATTCTGGGCGATGGCAGGATACTACTTGGGGCTAGGGTCGTACCTGCCTGGGCTACACGATCGGAGAGCTCTTCCATGTCTCTTTTCATTTAGGCCAGGGAGGCACATCTCTGGTCATTCACACCAACATGGACAATGACAGAGTCATATTTGTATTTGTGGAGTGACCTGAATGCGTGGGTTATGTGGCAGATCCTTGCACCGACAGGCAGCTGACAGTAAACTTTTCCTTGTTTAGCTTGGTGAGTGTGTCATCAGTGTGCCTGACCATAGAGTCACGTATGACTAGTGTGTTGGGGACATTGTTTTGCCTTATGGGCTGTGGTTGAGTGGCACACTGAATCTGTGGGATGTGTCATTTGGGTTGTGGTGGGGAGTGGAGATTGCTTGCATTTCTGCTTTGGAGGTCTCTGTTGCTTGAACAGATTATTACTGAGAGCCTCAGAAATATTTTTGTGTTTCTAAGTGTGGATTTTGGTGGTGTAGTTTTAGTGGGACTATATGATGATTGTGGTGCAAGTGTTTACCTTCTCCTCTTGACTTTCAAGTTCATTTGGTTGGAGAGAGCTTTACTTCCAGTTTGGCTAGATAAGTGCATCTCTCACTGGTTGTAGTGTTGGGTGGTAGTAGGAGAGGGTTGTCTTTGTACCTGAGGCAATTGCTACATTGCCTCAAAATGCCCAGATTCATCAGATAGACATGAGAGAACACTGAGAGCTGACCCTTGGATATGCCTCAATAAAAAACTATTTTCCTCTAGACAAGTGAGGAAAGTGAGTAGAAGAGCTGTTTTTCTCTACGCAAGTGAGGAATGTAAGTACAAAAACTGTTTTCCTTTAGTTAATGAGGAATGCTGAGTGCTGTAGTAATTTGTAGCTTATTTAGTGCCTACAACAAGTTCTGAACAAGTGCTGAGCACGAATAAGCAAATTCAAGTGCTAAAACTAAGAATCTGTATCTGAACTAGACTAGCTACAGGAAAGAAACAAGTGCAAATGCAGGTTTTTAAATCAGAAAGTTGAGAGAGATTGAAATAACTGCCCACACGGCCAATAATTACAATTTCTAGGCCAGAACCACTGCTTATGAGGTGGGTAGGCTACCTAGTGCTTACCACTCCCACTGATAAGCTAGATGGCTTCCCTCCAACACAAAGGCTTGGGGGCCTCAGGAGCTTACAAACAGTCCTGGGTACAGCAAATCTTTATCTGGACTAGACTACTTACAAGAAGGGGGGGGGGGCAAGTGCAAATGCGGGCTTTTAAATCAGGAAGTTGAGAGAGATGGAAAAACTGCCCACACCCTTGGATCTGACAGCTACCCTATATCCAGCATTGGTATGGTCCACTATAACTCCTTGGTGGGAGACGAGGTTCTTTCCAGAGCCAGTCTTCCCCTAGATTGCATTTTCTTTCTTTATGAGATAGCCATACACAAGACTTCAAGAACTTCTCCATCATAGTTTTGGTCTACCAGAGGTCTGTCAAAGGCTGATGTGGATAGAATAATTAGAAATTTCCTCAGGATGTAAAATTCATTTGAGAGTTTTCATAGCTTTGTCCCCCTATTGGACCTGTGAACTTTGGACCCTCTCCTTTGCTTATGGCTGCTCCTACTCCGGTCTGACTTCTGAGTCTTGGAAACCTTGGATCCAAGATTTCCAGGTTTGTCCATGTTGGGTCTGAAGTTTTCATCTTTGGAGCCAGGTGGTTCTCAGACCTGAAGCTTCAATGCAAAGTTTGGGGGTAGATGATCAACTCCAAAGTTGGCAGAGCCATCCCTTTTCCTTGGTGTTTTGGCATTAGATAGCATGGCTTTGGTCTCTGAACAGGGTTAGGGAGGCTCCCTTCATCATTCTAGGATCATAGCTTCAGCTCCTACCAGAGTTATTTTGGGCTGTCCATTGACCTCTACTGTTGAGGCTATTGAGAGAGTTGTATCTCATGGTTGGAGAAAAGATGTTTCTGCCCCCTGTTCCACCATCTCCACAGCTGACAGCCCTGGGTCCTGCCCCTGCATAGTCTTGTCCCATCAAAACAACCAGTTCACACTAGCCTTGAGATGGTCCTCATTTTCGCCACCCCCTCAGACGTCCGAGTCTTCTCCAGAACATCCGCACTTGGAAGCTCCTGGGAGCATAAGTGTAAGAGGAGATGCATTGGCAGAAGAGATGGAATTTGATGAATGGAGGACTCCCCCAGATTCCCTCATCAGGATGTCTCATTCAAGGAAATTCTCAAACTTTTGAGACAGAAAGGAGGTTAGTCATCTGAAGCCCCTTCTCAGGAGCAGTCCGTTTTTCTTGAGGCTTTTGGTAATGGCTGTGCTACTTCCTGAGTCATTCCCCCAGCTGAAGAGATCAGCTTGATCTCTCACTCAACATGGAAGGAGCCAGACATTGCACAACAGATCCTCAGAAGACCCAATAAGTATTTTGTTGCTCTCAAACACTGCTCTCACTGGAGCAAGGGCCTGACAGTGGTAGTCATGGTGGGAGTCACAGCCACAAAGGAGCTTGCTGAGAAGAGCTCATATTTCCATCCCTCTGTCATAGCGTCTAGGGCTTTGGACAAATTTGTGAAGCATGTTTACATGTCAGATGCCTTTGCACTAAGGTTGCTTAATTATGTGGCACACATGACAAGGTTTCAAAAGGACTTGACAAAGGAGCTAAGTCCCTGTCTTGGTCCATGTCTGCTGAAGACAGGAAATCCAAGGATTTATAACTGGTCACCTTTAAATCACTATTGAATGCCTCCATGCATTTACTTTCCAGTTCTACAGTGTTTCAAGAGCCACTGGCACGGCTATCACAGGAGACGTGTTGATGCATTTGTGATTTTGCAGAGCCTTTTAAGGTGTCTTTTATTAATGCCTCTTGATGGATTGGCTTTGTTCAACCCTAAGATCAGAGAGACACTGCAGGAGCGAGCAGGATGGGAAAACTCTTTCTGCAAAGATGTATTGTTTCTACCTGCCCCACCCCCAGCCAAGGACTTTTTCTAGAATCAGAAAGGGAGTAAGAAAATGTTCGAAAAGTCCCAAGTGTTCCCCAGGTCTCTTCCAGAGTTAAATCATCCCTCTCAAGGCAGAGGAGAGTGTATGCTATCGACCAACATTGCCTTCATGGCAGGGAAGTTGTGCAGAATCAAGGCTTCAGAGCTTCTTTCACCAAGAAGCCTCATCAGCACTCTTGAACATTTGCTTGGCTGCTGCAATCTGGAGGCAGTCAAGGGCACTTGTCTCAGCGCCCAGAAGCCTTGGTGTCTATCACCAAAGATGTTTGTGTGCAGGCAGTTATTTCCAGAGGTTATTTCATTCCCTTTCTATATCCATCCCCTCTAGTAAAGAAACTACCCAACGTTCCACCCACTTGAAGAATAGCAGTAGTAAAAATAAAGAAAAAGCTGCTAGACAAACTAGTCTCCCAAATGGTCTCACCAGACCAGCAAGAGGGTTGAGAACTTATTTCCTATCCTTTTTAGTGCCCAAAAAAGGAACAGGGAACTCGAGCCAATTTTTGACTTCAGTCATCTGAATCAGTACATCAAGCACACTAATTTTTGGATAGTCCCAGTACAGTCTACCTTTCCTCTTCTGAGGAGGGATGATTGGATGTGCTCGATAGACCTCCAGGATGCATATTACCATATCAAACTAGACAGACTCTACAGAAGGTTTCTTCACTTCTGGCTGAGAGCCAGTCATTTTCAGTTCAGGGCCTTGCCCTGGTCTCATCAAATGCATGACAGTGGTTGCAGCTCATCTCAGGCTGCAAGGGTTCCCACATCTAGATGAAGTGGCCTGGTAGGAGCAGTGAGGAGCCAGTCTAGTTCAGGCCAGAAACTCTCTACTCCAGGTGTGCTCCAACCTAGGAATTACAGTGAATTGCAACAAATCTGATTTCTCCCTAGTACAGACTTGAGTTCATAGGAGCTAATTTGGAGACTACAGCTCAGACAACAAGGCTATCCACGTTACAGGATCAGGCAGTACAGCTTCTTTGTTAGCAAAAACTGCTTGCCAGACTTGTACAATTCCTTAGATCAAAGGCAGCTTCCATTACTGTGGTTCCTTTGGCAAGACATTGTATGAGATTGTTGCAGTGGACATTGCCAGTACTGTGGTCCATCAGGCGTCAGCCCATGTCTTTTCCAGTCTGCTTTACAAACATTTGCATAAGTCATGTAATTTGGTGAATTCAATCTTCAGAAGCATCTCAGAGCCGGCCCTTTGTTCCTCCATCTCTCACAACCACAGTGACCACGGATGCTTCCAAGCTAGGGTGAGTGGGACATTACATGGGAAAGATGGTCCAAGGCATCTGGTCCTTATCAGAGATCAATCTTCACATCAGTATCTTAGAAATGACCGTAGTTCGTGTTCCAGGGCTTTCAAGATGTCCTTCCTCTAGGGGTGATCTCTAGACAGATGGACAAGATGTCAGCAATCTGGTACATCAACAAACTGGGAGGATCACGCTCATACTCACTGTGTCAGTGATGAGAGTGTGGAAATGGTCGATACCTTCACCAGTATGTGCGTTGGAAGTCCAGTGTTTGATGGACAGATTCAGCAGATACGTTTTGCTACCTCACAAGTGGTCTGTCAGTGCAATAGTGGTGAAGAAAATCTTTTGTCAGTTGGGCCAACCACTCTGCGTTTGTTTTGCTTTCCTGGTCAGCTCTAAATATAGAATGGTCTTTGCTCTGATCCTTGCCAGAGGGTCATCACTTCAGGATGCCTTGACCCACGATCCCCCCTCCCCTCAGAGTTTTCTATACGCATATCCACCAACTCCCCTAATCTCTAAGTTTCTGCAGAAAGTGTCACAACATAAGTCATACTTATTGCCCCTTTCTGGCCTCGACAGGTGTCATTCCCCTTTCTCTAGCCTCATCTGATTCACCCTTGTGGTTGCTGAATCCCATCCAGACCTTCTGTCTCACCCATCTGGAATATTTCATCCAGACATATTTGGGCTCTGAAATTATCTGCTTGTTTTTTCCACTTCCTATGATGGTTAGTCAGTCTTTTGATGTTCTTACTGCACTTAATCCTCCCCTGTCTTCAGGAGGAGGACTGGAATGTACTCCATGGACCTGTGCAACACCTTCCTACATGTACAGATAGCTAAAAAGTCTAGGATGCTTCTGCATTTCAGGGTTCTGGTCAGCTACTTTCAGTTCAGGACCCACCATAGCATCCAAGGTGTTCACAAGAGGAAATGCTGCCATTGCAGCACATCCGTGACCTATGGAAACCAAAGTTTCCTGTACCTGAGCAACTAGCTCCTCTCTGCATCTAAAAAAGGTTCGTTGTCTGTAGCCAGGGATTACTTAATACAAGTCTTCTGGTCCTTGGAAATGTTCATGAGAACCACAAAATCCCAGATGAAGCCATTGCAAGCACTAACCTTCAACAGGAGATGTTTAGACACATTTCTGTTTAGCCTGCCTTCCTCAAGGCAGTTGTTATAGGTCTGCAGTCCAAAGTTAACAGTCTGTTTTCTGCTGTAGCAGTAGCAATGGTATGGAGCTCAGGGTTCCGTCTTCCCTTGTTCTTTTCAGAAGAGATTGTTTGCGGGTCATGTAGTGGACCACAAAGGTCCAGTGATAATGAGAAAAATGGAACCCATGGACTTTCTGGTCAGGATTTCCTGGGTGCACTGTCAATATCTAGGCTGATGGCATTACCTGTTTAATTTTTCATTGTCACCTCAGATGCATATGCCTTGGAGTAAGGGAAGAACACTCTTTGGAGCATGGAGTTTAAGGGACATGGTTACAGGTAAAGGACAGTCTACACATGAATGTTGTATTGGCAAGGTCAGTAAACAATGGAGAGTCTATTGGGCTTCCTCCTTCACAACAATTTACTCTGACAGTATACCAGTGGTTTGGTCTATCAGCAAGCAGATTGAGAACATGCTCTCAGCCTGTGTTTTATGAGGTCACATGAATGTTGGGACTAAGTCATATCGAATCTTTAGTTCCTGGTAGCAACACAAATTGCTGACCAAGCTGATTCCATTGTGGCCAAGCTTGGTCATTGCACATGCCACGTGAGTGCTTTCTCAGTACTTTGTTTTGAATCCCGTTTTTCCTTTTAAGTAGGGTTTGTTGTGATCTTTTTTGCCTCACTGACCAGCTAGAAATGCAGTGGCTTTTTCCACCGCAGTTCCTCCTCTGGGACAGACTTCTTGGGGATGCTTACCACCTTATCACCTTATGTTTTGTTTATGGAAACAAATTTTTCCTGAGCAAGCAGTACCCACAACTTTTTTAAATGACTGGACTACATTTCTTTGCCAAAACAATAAGCTCATCCTTTAACAATGTGAGTTTTTGTTTATTTCATATATCAGTTTTTTTTTTTTTTTTTTTTTTCAAATGCAAAGTAACTGCTTTACATAGCTTTTTATTAGAAGTTTGACATCTGCTTTTCACTAGACACATCATCTCAAATAAGGACCGCTCTGTGTAACAGAGGAGTGTTGGTAACCCTTCCACTGTAGACAAGTAATGAATGTTTTGCCTACTGTACTCTTATCCTCCATTTCCCCTTATTCTGAGATTTCTGAAGAAAACCCATAATGAACAATGTAACAGTCATAACTCCAGCTTCCTAGTGGTAGTTTTATGATTTCACGTCCATCCGTTTCAACATACCCTCCCTGCATCTCCCAGTCCTTTTGTAGATTACCACAAGCTGGAAGTATGCATCAAAGGGCCTGCTTGCAGTATAGACAAGAGTGTATCCAGGGTCAAGCATGATTGGAAAGGCTAGTAGATGCCCAATGACTAGTGCTTGATGATGTCCAGTCCTCTTGAAATGAGCAGACATGAGTTATGAAGATATGTGATTATGTAAGAACGTAATTTTTATCTTGTATTTTACAGAAGTATTTTAGAGAACTATGTAGAAGATTTAATAAATAGGTTATTATCAGGAAAAGAGCAGTTATTATCCAGTAGCTTAAAATTAATGGTGGAGAGGAGTTGCATGGTTCTTTCTAGATCTGGTAGCCACTTTGTATTAAGGGTGTTGGAGTTGTACTTATTTCTCTAGAGGCTAAATTGATAAAATACAATTAAGATGTGGATGTTGTAGATGAGTTGTATTAAGGTGAGGAGTATACAAGAGAGCAGTACATTAAATGTTACTGCATGACATCTTTAAGGGTGAGATGCCTAGAAGTAGATTAGCAGTCTTCTGGTTGTTCATTTTTTCTGTAGTTAATTCAGACTGGATTTTAATTTAAAGACTAGGATCCATGAAGGAAGCCCACATTTTATATTGGAATGTAGTAGCCAGCTGAGAAATGTAGATTGCCAATGTTCTTCGTGTTTCACTGTTGCAGTCATTACATTTGGGTAATCTGCTGGCAAGTTGCCCTCAGTTGGCCTGAATAACAAAGTCTTGGGTCCTGCGTCGGTTGCTGTCTCCTCTTCCATGACGTCAGGTTATCAGGAGTATAAAACATGCAGCCGACACCATTTTAATCTGTCTTTCTTGCCGCGCGGTGCCCGAAGCAGAAGCTGAAGTGCCAGTCGGCCGACTCATGAAATTTTCATCTTCGAGTTTCAGAACCGAAGTCTTCAAACAAAAGCCAAGTACCCCGTTGGGGAAACTTTTTCTTGCTCCTTACCAATGTCAGTAAAAGTTAATAATTGCATTACTTGTGGGAAGCAGATACCTCATAAGGATTTTCATTTGTACTGTATTCCTTGCCTAGGCCTTGATCGCAATGTAACTTGCTGACGGTTTTGTGCTAAATTTAACCAACGCACTATTAAGCATCGGTATATTTTTGCTTCTAAATATTTTGGTTCAAGATTTAACTACCCTGAAATTTCATCGGTTAGCAATCCGACTACCGGAGTTCACAAAAAAACGCAAGGAAAGAGACAGACCGTCGAGGTCCAAAACCGACAAATTTTCTCCTAAGCCAGTCGCCGGTTAGCCGGTACTCAGGCGTTTTTGCAGCCCCTGATACCCACTACTTTTGAGTTGCAGGCCTCTACCGAGACCCATTCGGAGTCCGGTATGCTGCGAGATTTGCCAAGTATTGAACCCGCAGATGTCTCTCCCTTGGATGTGTCCGGAGCCGCTGAGCAGGCACCGGCTTTTGAGGGTGTTTTCATGCCTCAACATTTTTATATGAAATTGACGCCATGAACAAAAACAAGGTCAAAAACAACTTCTATATCTAAAAAAAACGATGCTTGAGCCACGTGCTCAGGCCCCTATGCCTAAAATACAAATGATCAAAATGGCTGAGGATTTAATTACCTTGATCAGGGGTTCCCAACCCCCTAACCCCCTTGCTAAGAGGCCTAGGCAAGGCACTGATTATGAATCTTCAGATTAGGTTTCCATTTCTTCTGGTTCCTCTTCTGATGAGGAATTTTCTGTTCCACCTTATGAGGATTCTGATGCAGAGGAATCCATCCCATCCGCATCTCCTCCTGAGGATTACTCTTTTGGAGAGACTTTGCGTACTTTAAGGGAACATTTTAACTGGGTGAGTCAGGACTTCTCTGAATCAGAAAAGAGGGTTAGGGATTTCCTTCTTCCTCAGCATAGGCTTTTGGCATTACCTCCTGTATTAGACATTATTGATGATGTGTTCTCAGAATCAAGCATGGCTCCTGATTCCCTGCCTCCGGCTCCTAGTAAGCCATACAGATATTATAGGGTTTCTGACTCCCACAAATTTCTTTTTAAAATTCCTGCTGCTAATCCTGAGACTATTTCTCAGGGTCCCAAGGGTGTTAAGGCTTCTTCTGCCAAAAATCCTACCCCTTCTGATAGAGATTCCAGGGCACTGGATAGATGGGGTAAGAAGGTTTATATGTCTGCAACCTTGGCAATCAGGGTTTTAAACTGCCAGTTTCATATGCTTAAATATCAACAGCATGTTATGGGCTTACTGAAACAGAAAATTATGTTGATTTCTGATTGTGTGGAAAATAAAGAGTTACAGGATTTGTTGCATTCAGCAGAACAGGTTGGAAAGCATACTTTGCAATGTAGTTTTGATTCCTTGGAGGCCTCTTGCAGGGCCGCCGTAACTGGGTCTGTGATTAGAAGGCATGCCTGGCTCAAGGAGCAAAATCTGCCTGATCATGTTAAAGCTAAATTGTTCAATGCCCCTTTACAGCATGATAGTCTGTTTGGTAATAAAACAGAAGTGGTTTTAAAGAAAATGGAAGACAAAGCTAAATCCATGCAAACTGTAAAAGATTTCTTGCAAGTGCAGCCACCCAGGTTCAGTAGGCACTGGCCTACTAAGAATTGGTCCTTTCCTTTGTCCAACAGAGCCACTCAGGGCAAACCCAGGCGCTCAAAAGGTACCAGATATCAATCACAGGGATCTTACAATTCAAAGCAATGGGGTGCCTCCACCTCCAAATTTGGAGGCAACAAAGCACAACCCTACAGTAAGCAGTCTCAATGACTTTCCTCTACTATTTCCAATAACTTCTCTTTTGGCAGCCCCCTTGGGGGGAAAACTAGCCCTTCATGCTCAAAATTGGCTGTTAATTACCCAGGACAAGTGGGTATTAAACATAGTATCCCAGGGGTACAGATTTCATTTCCATATTTTTAACAATTCCGAATGGATGGCCATATCTGTCACAAAACCAGTGGGCAGAAGTCCAGAAACAAGTCATGTCCCTCATGGATATGGGGGCTATTCAACCGGTACCAGAAAAGGAAAAAGGACAAGGAATTTGTTCAAGACTTTTCTTGGTACCCAGAAAGGACAAATAATCATAGCGTCCAATACTGGACTTATCGATTATGAACACGTTCCTGGACATTCCAAAATTCAAAATGCTGACTGTACAACAGCTACTGCATATGCTAGGCAAGAATGCCTGGTTGGTAACTCTAGACTTAAAAGGGGCATACCTGCATATCCCAATAAGGGAATCTTACAGAAGATGCCTCCTCTTCAAAGCAGGTTTTGTGCATTACCAATTCTCTGCACTGCCCTTTGGCTTATCTACTGCGCCCAGGGTCTTTACAACGTGCCTGGCACCAGTAATTGCATTCTGCAGACAAAGAAATATCCAAATTTATCCTTATCTGGATGATTGTCTCATTCAGGTAGAGGACAAGGACACTCTTCTTCAACATCTGGCATTTGTAAAAAAGCTTCTAGCATACCTAGGGTACACCATAAACGAAAAGAAATCACAGCTAGTACCCTCTCAAATAATTACATTCCTTGGTGCAAGCTTGAAAACAACTGCCCAGATGGCTTACCTCACGCCAGACAATCAAATGCAATTGACAACATGTTTCAAACAAATGGCAACAAAACCCAGTTATCTGCAAGACAAATTCTGCAGGCTTTGGGGTTCATGGCATCCTGCATTCTACTAATTCCATATGCGAGACTGCATGTGAGGAAACTTCAGTGGTACCTGAAAAGCTTATGGAGTCAACATTGTCGCAGTCTGGAAACGATGATTCCTCTCATCCCCTGCCTACAACAGGAGTTTCTTTGGTGAGCTGAGACATGTCACCAGAACAAGGGACTGTCATTCACTCTACTCCCTGCCACCCAAACCCTAACTACAGATGCATCAGACTATGCTTGGGGGGGGGGCACCTGGCAGGGAGATGCATTCAGGGCAAATGGAGCCCAAACCAAGTGCATCTACATATCAACCAGAAAGAAATGCTAGCTGTTCAGAATTCTCGGACAGCCTTCAAGGACTTACTTCATCCAGGACATCACCACAGTTATGTGGTACATAATCAAGCAGGGAGGTACCCATTCCTATCCCCTTTGCAAACTAGCCATGATCTTGTGGAACACAGCCTTGACTTACCAAATATATCTTCAAGCTCAATTTTTGTCAGGAAAGCAGTATACTTTGGCAGGCGACCTAAGCAGAAATCTTATGGACCCACACGAATGGAAACTGGATCCACAAATCTTCAGCATGTTAACACAAAAATGGGGAAGCCCAGACATAGATCTGTTTGCCTCTCCCCAAAACTATCAGTTGGACAAATTCTGCACAAGAACTCATCACAAAAAAGCATGGAAAGTGGATTCTCTATCCTTCAGCTGGAAAAACCTGTCTATGCCTTTCCCCACTGCCTCTACTCTCCAAGGCCTTACTCAAAATCAGACAGGAAAAACCAAAAATTATTCTAATTGCTCCGGACTGGCCTCGCCAACACTGGTACCCTCTTCTAAGGAATATGTCACACCTTCCTCCGTGCTACTTGCCTCAAACACCTCATCTATTGTCTCAGCAGAACTATCAAATTCTGCACAATTCGCTCCAAACTCTGAATCTTGCAGCATGGCTAATCAACTAATTATTCAAACTACATTTCTCAGTAAACC
Organism: Protopterus annectens; assembly: GCF_019279795.1. Lineage (NCBI taxonomy): Eukaryota > Metazoa > Chordata > Ceratodontiformes > Protopteridae > Protopterus > Protopterus annectens. The sequence goes on along the minus strand of NC_056745.1, from coordinate 533,913,133 downwards.
TGTGATGGATGTCATTTTGGAAACCAGAAGGCCTAGTACTAGAAAATCTTATGCTGATAAATGGAAGAGATTCTGTGCTTGGAACCAAGCACAAGGAATAGACACAGCAAAGCCCAATATTCCTCAGATTTTACAATACTTAACTGAGATGCTTGACAAGGGCCTATCTTTTTCTTCAATAAAAATCCATGCCTCTGCCATCTCGGCTCATTACAACACACAGCCTCCTCTTTTCTCATCCACTTCTAAAACAGTATCTCAGAGGGGCCAAAAATTTAAGGCCTCCCAGGAGAGTGCCAACTCCTGCATGGGACCTCAATTTTGTGCTGGAAAAACTCATCCTGCCTCCTTTTGAACCAGCAGCTACTGCAGATATAAAATTTCTTTCTTGGAAGACAGCTTTTCTTTTGGCAGTCACTTCAGCTAGAAGGGTTTCAGAACTACAGACTGACATGGCAGTGGAGCTTTTCATTATTTTTTATCCGGACAGGGTGGCCCTCAGGACCAATCCTTCTTTTATGACTAAGGGGGTATGCAGTGTGGCTCTTAATCAGACCATTCACCTGCCAACTTTTTTCCCAAATCCGCAGAACAAGGGGGAGCGGATTCTGCATTCATTGGATGTACACAGACAACTAAGATTCTACTTAAACAGGATAAAATCTCTAAAAGTCTGAGCAACTACTGGTAGCATTTGCTGCAGGATCAGATGGGAAGGCTATATCAAAGCAGACTATTTCTAAATGGATAAGCCATTGCATTCGTTTCTGCTACTTGCATCATGGAAAACCTGTGCCCAAGGGGATCAGATCCTATTTCAGCAGGGCTGCCTCTACTTCAGCAGCTTTTCTCAGAGGGGTCCCTACCAGAGACATTCTAGAAGCTGCTACTTTGAGCTCAGTTCATATGTTCACAAAGCATTATCATTTACCTCTCTTCTCTAAATCCAGGGCAGGCTTTGCCACTGCAGTCCTGCAGGGCCTTACAGCTGCTCCTAATGCTGTTTAGTTCCATCCTCCCATCCATAGCTTTGGGATTCTACCCAAATGTAATGACTGCAACAGTGAAACACAAAGAACGTAGTACAGTTGTGTACACCTACTATAAATATAGATGTTTGAGTTTATTCACTATTGCAGTCCGGGTTACCCACCCGCCAGCCCCCATTCTGTACCTTTTCTTTCCTTCACTATACTCAAAAGGCTTTGTGGTGTATTTGCTTTTAGTTGAAGGTAAATTTTATGTTTCTAAGGTGCATTTATATATTCACAGTTTATATATATATATTTTTGCTCCCCATTTGAGGGACACCTGATATCTGGGGCAAGAAAAACTGATTAAAATGGCGTCTGCTGCATGTTTTATACCCCTGACATCATGGAAGAGGAGACAGCAACAGACGCAGGACCCAAGACTTTGTTATTCAGGCCGACTGAGGGCAACCTGCCAGCAGATTACCCAAATGTAGTGACTGCAACAGAATACACTCGAACATCTACATTTATGGTAAGTGTACACAACTGTACTTTTCAGACATAGAAAGGGTAAGCAGTGCATTTTAAGGATGTGAGGTCCAACATTTTCTGATTGTAATCGGTAATTATTGGTGTTTGAGTTTGCTACCCAGGAGAGGTTAGACAATGAATTAGCTCTCTGTCTGTGTAATTTAAAGATTAAACAGCAGAGAAGTAACATAGCCATGTTGGTAATGTTAAGCCCTTTTTCATTTGATAAGGGGATTTAGATATTCATAAGGTTATGAATCTGTAGACTGGCAGTGTCTTGATAAATTAATAAAATGGGGCAGTCTTCTCCTGTCCTTTTTGTTGAGAAGCAGTGAGATTTTTTTTTTGAATGGGCTTGGCATTCAACCACTTTTTCTAGGAAACCACTTTCCATGGGAAGCCATCTCGCTAATGGACAGTCTGAGCTTTTGCATGAGTGGCCTCAACATTTAGGTAGCACAGAACGTGCTTGATTGGGATTGTAGAAGACCTATAAAAGCAAGTAGGCCCAATTGTTCTATATGGTCTTTGTCTTTTAATAGCTCATTTGCCTTCAGTTTTAAGGTACTACATACAAATCTTTATACTTAATGCTGATCTGCTAAGAATGTTACCCTGTATACCCATTTTTAATTAGGGCTCAGATTGCTTGTCCTTGGCTTCCTTAGTATGTAGCACCTTTCAGAAGAGGTAACGTTCATTTAAAACCACATGTAATGGATCTTTTTCCTATATGGAAGCTCCCCCTCCCCCTTTTTGAGTTGGCATCTTCTGTAGAACTGTGGTTCTTATCATGGAAAACTTTCTTGTGGCCAACACTTAAGCTAGAAAAAATTCTGAATTGCAGGCCCTGTGACTACATCTCTCCTTAGGTGTACTAGTCACTTCTTTCGTGCCTAAGGATTGCTACTAAACCTAAACTCAGTCTATATGTGCATTTACCTGTGCCCCCCCAAACCGGTTTAAACAGAGGAGAATACCTTTTGTATTGTGCAGATGTACACATACAGTTTACAGGTTGTCAGCTGGTTAAAAAAATACCACAAAGGAATGAAAAAACAGATGCAACTTCAGTTAACTTTGACACCAAATAAGTGTCTTTCTGTCATAAAACAGACTTTTAGATTGGTTATGGTTTCAGAGCAAATATTTCTAAATTAAAAAAGACGACAATAAACTTTCAGCTATTAAAGCTGTCACAAACTGTTACCTAATTAAAATTAATTGGTTCATAGGTGTGTACTAGGCTAATGGTCTTGGAGCCTTTACAAGCCTAGCCCATAGGATTACCCTGGCATTGTGCCACCAGACCTGAGTTCCCAGTGCCTCTGTCGAAAAAAGCCACTGGAGTGATCCCTGGGGTGAATTTTCTATTTCCCATCCACTCATCAAGATCCCTCTTGAAGAGGGCCAGTGAGGTGCTCTGCTTAACATGTATGGGAAGTCTGTTTCATAGCATGGGCAGTCTTGATTTATAAACCTGTCCCTCCAGCATGTTCTGTTGATTGTGCTAATGAGGTTGAGGTCTCTGGAGCATGTAGTGCAGAGGGTTTGGCTAGGCTAATGGTCCTGGAGCCTTTACAAGCCTAGCCCATAGGATTACCCTGGCATCTTGCAACCAGACCCGAGTTCCCAGTGCCTCTGTCGAGAAAAGCCACTGGAGTGATCCCTGGGGTGAATTTTCTATTTCCCATAAACTCATCAAGATTTCTCTTGAAGAGGGCCAGTGAGGTGCTCTGCTTAACATGTATGGAAAGTCTGTTCCATAGCATGGGCAGTCTCTGGTTTATAAACCTGTCCCTCCAGCATGTTCTGTTGATTGTGCTAATGAGGTTGAGGTCTCTGGAGCATGTAGTGCAGAGGGTTTGGGATTTCTTTAGATGTAGCATTTCTAACAGAGCTGGGTCAGACATGGCTTTTTAAGTCAAGTAGAGATTGCCTCTAAGTAGGCGATATGAGACAGAAAATAGTTGGAGTTTTTTTAGTCTCCATATAGGACAAATGTTTAAGGCCTGGGATCCTCTTCTTGAGGTACTTTTGCAGCCTCTCAAGTTGTTGCAGCTGTTTAGTGAGGTACATGCCAAATGAGGCACTGCACTCAATGATTGGCCTAATGAGGGAAGAGTAGAGGGAGACGATGACCTCTTCTTGGATGCAAAACCCTTAGTAATGAGATGTGCTACATAGAAGGATTTTCTGACCACAGTGGCAATGTGGTGGTCAAAAGAGAGGTTGCTGTCAACCTGTGTTCCTAGATCTCATATAATGCCTTCTGTGTTCAGTGGACTACCATTGATGTGGTAATTCATGGGAACCAGGTTTTTCCCAAAGGGGATGACACATTTTTTGTCATTGAGCTTAATGCCATGGTTTCTGACGTTAGTCGTTGGTCTCTTAGACCTTTCTGTAGGATGTCAACATCACTCGGGGTGTTAATAGCTCCCAACTTGCAATCGTCTGCGAACTTGGTCAACCAGAGTCCCTTCGTGTTGGCCTGGACTTCAGAGAAGTAGATACCAAACAGGAGAGGACCCAGGACCGAACCCTGTGGGATTCCACTCATGACTGGTCAGCAGTTTGACTTGGAGTTAGTTACTTTCACACTGTGGGTTCTACCTGTGAGCCAGTTTGCAACCCACCTAGTGATATAGGGGTCGATACCTAGCTTAATGAGTTTTTCTGTGATTCATGAGTTGGGAATGGTATCAAAGGCCTTGGCCAGATCAAGGTAGGCTGTATGAACCACTTTGCTTTCATCCACAGCTCTAGTGACTGACTCTGAGAAGTTGACTAAGTTGAGCAGGCATGATCTACCCTTCACAAAAAAACAAACTGTGTGGGATCCAGAGTTTGGAGATTCCCTATATCCATGTTTATTAGGTCCATGATGTTGCATTCCATAGCTTTGCATATCGGACTCATCAGGCTAATGGGGCGATAGTTCACAGGGTCTGTAGTCGCTCCTCCTTTGTGAAGATGGAAGACTGTAGCATCGCGCCATTCACTAGGGCCGAAGTCTGAGGTGAGGCTGTGATTAAACAGGGCACACAGGTGAGGTGCTATTTCACTCTGTAGTTCATGTAGAACACAGCCAGGGATATTGTCAGGTCCTATAGAAGCTGTATTCTTGGCCTTGGGCAGTGCTGTTTTAACCTGTGCAGCAGTAATACTGGGTTCCTGGCAATCTACTGGTATTGTGACCAGTCCTTTGGGGGAAGGGAGAAGGGCAAAGTTGCCACTGAATCTTTTGGCCAGTATATTGGCAATATTTGTTGGCTCAGTATAGGAGATGCCATTGTGCAGTACCTCAGAGCAAATCTGGGTATTGCCGTGGCGATTCTTTACATAACTGTAGAAGGCCTTGTGATTGTCTTTACTATCTGCTGCAATTCTGTTTTCATAGCTAGCTTTAGAGGACTTGATGAGGGATCTCAAATTATGTTGAGGCTGATAAGGGAGTTTTTCCAGTCTTGGCACTTCACCTTATTCCACATCAGTTTCCTCCTCCTGTTGTAGAGTTTATTTATGGCAGGGGACCACCAAATTGGCTTCCTGTTTTTGGAGGAGAGCGTCTTGGTTCTGTTGGGTATGGCGAGATCCATACATTTGTGTACATGTTCATACAGTGCATTGGTGTTTGATTCAGTGGTCATGCAACTGATCTCCATTTGCATGGATGCCATGAAGTCAGCCACCTCTGTTTTTAGGAGCCCAAAGTTAGCTTTGGAGAAGTTTTTCATGGTGGTTACCATTTCGGGGGGGATGGGGTGGGAGGGATGTGGTTTTTCAAGGTGATTAGTTTGTGGTTTGATAGAACCAGGGAGGAGATGACTATTGGTGTAGAGCAACAGTCACCCATGTTAGAAATGACCAGGCCAAGGATGTTGCTACTGCTTATGGGGGTAAGAACAAGCTGGTCCAGAGCATTGGAATTAATTCCAGGAAATGTTGGGAAGTGTATTGGTACATGAGTAGTTTATCCAGTTATTAGAGGGGTAGTTGAAGTTGCCCAGTATGAGTGTGTTAGTTTGGACCCTAATATTCTCCAGGGTGGTTAGGAACATGGAGTGTGAGTCTTGAGACATGGTTGAGGACCTATAGCAGGCTACAACCTGAATCACTCTCTTACCCAGTGTTATTGCACCTGAAGTATCTCAGATGCGTTATGTTGGGCTACCAGTCTGGAGATGTGCACATCCTTTATGAATATGGAAACACCACCGCCTTTGGAGTTTTGGTCCAAGTAGTGGGGCCAAAAGGTGTGGAATGAGTTATAGCCTGGTAGTGCAGGCGTGCTTTCTGCTGCCTTGAACCAGGTCTTTGTTACGGCACAAATGCCGATGTTCTGCATTTTAAGGAGTGCTTCGAATGATTGCATTTTGAGATCTAGACTTCTAGCATTGAGCAGCATGACCCTCAGATTGCATTTGTTTGTAGCTGTTACGGTGGTAATTTTGTCTTTGGAACACTGCCTAAAAAAGGCACTATAGGGGTGGCAAGAACCTTGACTAGTATCTGGAAGCCCACGGGTGACAGATGCAGGCCATTTCTGGCAAAGCATCGAGGTCTGCCAGTCATGTCATCCCAGGCAGACACTGGATCCCCTTAGAATGACACCAGAAACTTAGCCACTTGTTGATATCGATCATTTTCTGCTTGTACTGTGGTATCTTTTTGGGTGCTGGTAGGATGCTGCTCAGGGCTAGGGTCATGCCCGCCTGGGCTACATAATCCGAGATCTCCTCCCATGTCTCTTTTCATGTAGTCCATGAAGGTACGTCTCTGGTCATTCACACCCACGTGTACAATGACAGAGTCATATTTGTACCTGTTGTTAAGGGACCTGAGTGCGTGCGTTATGTGGCAGATCCCGGTGCCTGGCAGACAGCTGACTTTTAGTTTCTCCTTATTCAGCCTAGTGAGTGGGACATCAGTGTGCTTCACTATCGAGTCACCTATGACTAGTGTGTTTGACATGCTGTTTTGCCTTACAGGCTTTGGTTGAGTGGCATGCTGTTTAGGAGAGTTGTGTCTCCCGTGATTAGTAGTGTTGTGTTGTGGTGATCGAGTGCTTTTCTGCCTTTGAGGTCTCTGCTGTTTGGGTAGATTTTTATTGAGAGCCTCCGCGAAGGTAGATGTGCTGTTTGTGTTTTTATGTGAAGGCAGTGCTGGTGTGTGTTCTGAAGGGCTGTGTGTTCCATGTGGTGTGGTGCAAGTGTTGACCTCCTTTTGACCAACTATTCCTGTCTTGGCTGGAGAGTGCATGGTGGAAAATAAGGATTTGCCAGCCGTGTTCTTTATAGTTTTAGTTGCATGTGGCATTGGGTCTCAGTGTCTCTGGTTGGTAGTTATTTACTTGCTAACAACCAATGTGTGTGGCATTATTGCTTGCTTAACACTGCATGAAGAATATGTCCAGTGTAAAAGGCACTACAGACAATTAACATTAACCCTTTAACATATTCACCTTTTTTGTTAGTTAAAAAAATGGAACCATCACTCTATAGCGTCTTTCAGGTTTGTGTGTACCATTAAATTTATGAAGTTAGACACAGCATTCTTATTTGTAACTGAATTCATACCTTTCTGTTAACCAAACCCAAATTTTGTCAACCTGTTTTTGTTGAGGCTGGTACTTCGCAGTTATTACAGAGGGTAATGAAAGTAACAAACTTGACTGTAAACAATATATTTGACAGGTTCTGATTGCTCCCCACCAGTTCCTAATGAATATGCTGATTTTAAAAGTGTTTTAAAGTAGAAAGCCTAAAGCATTTGGTTTAATTTGGTAGAAACCTCGTCAGCTTCGTTTTGTTTGCCATTTACTCTTGGAAGATAAAAGGAAACTGGCACCCCTTTGTTAGTTATGCCTTGCATTACACAATCTTAGACCTTACCTCCTTTTTCAAGGAGTGTTGGTCAATCATACCAGAGATGAATTTGTGGATACCAGTCCAGTTATGTGTAACTTCTTTTTGAACAAAGTGTGTTGAATTACTAAATTTCGAGTGAAAGTATATTACAGAAAAGGGATAAGTATTGTTTTGAATTTGTCTTTCCATGGTTTCATTTATTTCATAAAATAGGTTTAGATCCCCCTGTTCTGCTGTTAGTGGAATTGATTGATTTGTAGAGATAGAAGAGGTTTTGGGCTGCTAGATCCCAATGGCTCAAAAGTTAAGGCACAGCTTGCCTTGAGGAAGTCCATAGGACACTGAATACAGGGCGAGTGCCTCCAGCCTCCTTAGTAGTTCTTGTCTTCTAACATGTGATCGTTTTAGTTTGGAACCTCTGAGATATTTCCAGTTGTTGGATATGCCTAGTAAGTTGCATCTTGAAACAGGCGTTATATTCAGTAGTAGAGTCTGATAAATGTGTTGTGAAGAGAGGCAAGAACTACTTTGGATCTAGTTGAAATACCTTTTTCAATCAACTGCACCAGGTAAAAAGATTTCCTAACCACTGCTGCAACCTGACCATCAAAGACAAGGGAATCTACCCATGTTCTAAGTCCTCTCATAAAGCTTTCAGTTTAAAACTCGGTGTTGACTGTACTATGTTGGGTGAAAGGATTGTATATCAAATACAACAATATTTCACTTCTAGCATTTATTTTTTATCTAATATTTTGAACACCAGTTGTTGTTTGAGTTCCAAGTTGGAGCTTCTGCATTTTGGAGGGAAATTTGAGGATGACACCAGACTTGTTTAGTTAAGCATCCCCATTATTAAGACGTCCTAAGACTGAGACTTGGGAAACACCACTAGTCACCTTCATCTTCATTGAGGATGCCTCTGCTTCCCTCGCTACTTGGACTCTATTCCCCAATCAGTTTGCCAGCCAACTAACTACAGAGAGATCAGTTTGGAGCTCATTCGGTTTTCATGTGTGGTATGGTCTATGTGTCTTTCAACTTTTCCCGGTTAGGGGTCGCCATAGCGGAACTCCGGTCCGCTAATGATTGGCAGTTGATTTTTACGTACTGGCTTGCCAGGCCTGCCGCACAACCTTCAACGAAGATACGCCCATTCACGCATGTCTCCACGCAGAAGACGCTCTAGCTGAGAATCGAACCGGACAGCGTCTTACTGTGAGGCGACAACGCTACCGCAGCACCACCACCGCGGGTATGTCTAAAATGCTTTAATTAGGCTGAGGTATTCTGTGTTGTCAGCATGATAACTGTTAACAGCGTATGTTAAACTCTGAAAGAAGTTGAGTGGATTCATTAGACAGCATCTACCTTTAATAAAGCTGAACTGCTGCGACTTGAGTCTCATTTTTTTTTTAAACGCTTTTATAAAGTTATTTCTTCAGAAAAGAAAAACATTCATTAATAGAAAAAATATCTTAATATTTTTCCCATTTGCAGACATTATATATCACATTTTCTTTCTTTGTAAGCATCATTAGTCCAACATTAAATAAATTGCTGAATTGCTGCCTTCCCTTAAACTTCACTTCTCCTGCACATTATTCTGCTTGTATTCCCACAATTTCCATTTATTTCTATGTAATTTGTTCCTTTTCTTTTCTAAAGATCCATCTTCCAGTTATTTTCTCGGTTGTAATATTCAATACTTCAAATACAGTTGGTTTAAATTTTCATTTTCTAGAATTTGCTTTTTTGGCAACCAACAGAATTAAACTTAATAAGGCCTTACTTATGTCTAGGGCAAGTCCGACCATATGTTCCAGCTTAAAAAAAAAAAATTTGCTTACGAGATATTTATGTCAAAGTACACTGCAGGGATTTTTTTTAAGTCTACCATCTAATTGCATTCCCAAAACATTCGCTCACTATCACCTCTTTCTTTGCCATCACAACTCCAACACTTGCTGTGTATCCGAGGAAAAATTCTTTGACGTCTGCTTTCAGGTATAAAAATATCAGTGCAACACTTTCAAGCAAAAATCATAAACCTTCTAAACTTTATTATAGACTTGGAAGCCTTACCAATGTCCTTTCATTGTTCTCTTAAAAAATGATTTTCCAGTCTCTCTTCCCAGTCTTTTCTAACCTCTTCTTATTCCTGTAGTCAGTCAGTGTTTTACATGTAGTACTAACTATCCTTTTTTTTTTTTTTTTTTTTTTTTTAACAGCTTCTTTTCTAGATTTGTTTAAAAAATCTAAAAACTCCAACAGTGCAGGTCTTTAATTTAGGATTCACTTAGGGTGGGCAGTCTGCAACCTGCAGTCCAAATGTCAGCTTGGCCTCATCCACTCATTACTTTTCCCTTCCTATTTATTTGATTACAATACCTTGGTTACTTTGCCAGTTTTCTCTGTTATGTTCCGTCCCCCTCTTGCTTATTATCTTGGGTAATGCAGTTAAATTTTAATTTTGAGCCTTCATTGTGTTTGAAAACTCTAAATTTTGTGAAGATTGCATTTAACTGCTCCGAGAAATAGGAATAAAAAGTTACCAGTGTGTGATCAGATTTAAACGGGGAAGGTGATGCCATGGGATAATGCATATCAATGTCATGTTGAAAAGGCTGAGGTCAAGAATATTTTGTTCTCTAGTGAATTTGATCCAGTCTTTTTTTATGAATTTAAGGAATGTTTGGCATAACCTACAGCTGAGGTGTAGACATCCCATTTTATTTTCTTATGGTCTCTTATGATAATGTAATTCCATCTAACTTTAAGTCCTTCTAGTATATTTAGAAAGCTGACATGGTTTTCTGGGAACATAGGTGGAGTCTTGGATGCTTAGAATGGGACATTTTGATGGCATCAGTTTGATAGTTTACTGTGTTAGTGTGTTATGCAGTGGCAGTGTTACTCACAATTTGTTTGCTTGTGAGGGGAAGGTCTCCATTGTGGTCAACTACTTCCATCTCTCACATATAGTTAACAGTGAGTTGAGCAATAATTAATTGTCTGTGAGCATCAGGCAGTTAACACTCCATGAGAAACAACAATCCAAATACAGAAATGCAAAACTGACTGTGGGGAAAAATTAGGACTCTGTAAGCCATGAAAGCGAGGTTCTAATGTAGAAATTTAAAGGTGCTGAAGTTAAACACTTGGACAAGTATAACAAGGGAAACTGCAACGTTCCTTCTATAGGTAGCTGTAACGGAAAAATTGTTAAAATAAACACAAGTAACTTCACATTTTAAGCAATTATTCCTGTATGAAGATGCTATGTGCAAGCCATATACAGTACAAATTGATCTTCGTCCGAAGGTGATTTACGAAAACATGAACATTTCATGGGTTTATAACCCTTCCTGTAACCAAATATCTCTGCATGTCCTGGATGTTCTGGGAAAATCCAACTCTGTATGCGCAAGATAACGGGATTGCTTCTGAAAGAGTCAGGGTAGAATAGAGGAGAGGTTCCACCTTCTTTGGGTGCTTTGTTCTTACTCAATTCCAACTCTGTTTCTTAAGTAGCATAACTGTTACACAAGCAGCAAGTATTGAGATTCAGCATTCTCTGAAAATGAGAACAATACCCAAACATTGTAATTTCCTCCTCCTGTAGTTGCCTTCTGTCCCTATCTTTGTGTCCTAAAAAAAAATTAAAAGTACAATTCTGATTATTTCTGAAGGTCTTTAACTTTATTTAGTGAACCACTACATACAAACCTGCACCACACAAATACAGTGGGGAGAAATGGACGTTTCCACTTTTTTCTTTTAAACAGTCAGATCAGCCCACAAATGAAGTTGCACACATCTGTTTCTGTCCTAGAAACAGCTTGTCTATAATTTTGCCTCATGTTTTTTTTTTTGGTCAGTTCTTCATAATTGTTATGTTTTTTTTCCTGGCAAATAATTGAGGATTGATGTCACTAAGTGTTCTCGTCAGAGTTTCAGACATCATATTCTTCAGAAAATGCATGCTAACACAAAAACTGTTATTCTGTCAACTTTTTAAGTTTATAAGAGCAATATTTAAATCTGTTTCGATTTTGGGGTGTTTGTCCACCCATTAGTTTAGGCTTTGTCCAGATTTCTTGTTCCAGAAGGTTGAGAGGTGTGCTTAGACATATTCCCATGCCTGAGTTCTGACTTTTTTTTTCATTCAAATACATTTTTTAATCCAAAAGTAACTCTTCTGCTGCTGTTTCAGTTTCTTGCCATTTTAGCATTTTTGTAACAGCAGAGTGCCCCATGTTTAACAACTTGGGGAGTACTTCTCTGCAAGCAGACATTTTTCTTACACTGCCTGAGTATACCAACTGGCAACAGAGCAGCAGACAAACTGGCTAATCTTCCATTTTAGTCAAAGAATACAGTAATAAACATTTTCTCAAAATTAAATATTAAGTAGTTTAATGAAAGTTATATAGTTCTGATTTTATAGTAAAGTGGTTAATGATTTATTAATAATTGTCCAGATTTGTTGTGTAAAAGGGGATAAAAGTAATAAAGAAAAGATGAATAAAGATAGCACTGGATGTGAATCTAGTTTGTAGATGGTGTGGGGAAAACCGCTACAGTCTCTTGGCGAGTGAGAACATGACTAGGCTTTTTTGTTGAGAATTTGAATCTGGAAGAGACTTCTGCTGTCTAGTACAGGGTTTCATGGTACTGCGCAGAACAGTACTTTGCAATGTTAATCCAGCAGAGCCAATGAAAGAAGCAAATGAAAATTAGCTAGGACTTCAGTCAGTAATTCCTGCTTCTAGAATACAATAGCAATTTGTTACATGTAATAGAATGACTAACAGTGGCTGTTAGATGCCAGCACTTTATTTGTTTGACATTTGTTTACTGGGAAAGTTCATCTGGGTATGAGCCCATTTTCAGCGGAGGTCCGGGAGGAAAGCTCCACAGTGCACATTAAACAGAATTAAAATTGAACAATGGTTACAAATATTAATAACAAAGTAGTGCAATTTGTGAATACAATAAAAGAAAATAAGCAAAATTTAAGGCAAGCAGTAAAGTTGACCATACATTGTATACAAGATAGAGAGTTCTTAATGTAATCTTTCTGCCAGGAGAACTAGATAGTAAATTTCAGTCATAAATTCTAGGATAGATTAAGTGTAAGAATATAAAGAAAGGATATTAGGAGGATAAGGAATTAGAGAGGTAAGGCTAGAAAGCAGGAAATGCAGATATATCTGTAAGGGCAGATCCAACCAAAAATAAACTGGAAAACTTAAAAAATAACAGGAATATCACTAAACTAGATACCAGAAACTCTTCCGCAGTACAGTAACAGAGACAGGTAACTAAGAATTATTTTAATCGGACAGTAATTAAACAATAAGTAAGGTAGAATACGACTGCTGAAAGGTTCATTTAAAGCATTGTCCTTTGTCGAGTATTAATAACCCTGTTAAATTTAATGAAGAATCTGCTTTGTGACAAAAGCACTGTTTTGGAGTGGCAATGTTTACTTAAGTTATTAAAGTTTTATCCAACTTTTTTTTGTCTCTAAGGTACTTTTTGTGTGTTGTTCATACCAGGCCATCTGGAAACTTTATCACACACAAAAAAAAAAAAAAAAAAAAAAAAAAAAGTCAACTCTGCTGAAAATATCTTCAGGTACTTATACTGTTGTCTACAAAGAAGTAAGACAGACACACCTGACGTTTGCTAAGTAGTTAGTTGACTGCATTAAATTTTGCTTTGAAAAATACAGGATGCATTCTGCTACAGCAGTGGCTTACTGTCATTCTTTTTCTACGGTACAGGATTTGATGTTTGCAGCAACTGTGTTCACTTTAGTGTATACATCTGAAAGATGTAGTAGCCATGTTTGTCTTTCTTATGGCGTTGCATTATTCAGAAATATGTCCTCTTGAGGGAGACCACTTAAAATGATTAGTTTGATGTTCATCATATTCATCACTGCTGCAGTAGCCTTAGTTACATGGGTTATATCCTGCCGAGGATATAACACCAAGCTACCTTCCAAAGCTTCAGGGCACCTTCCAGATGCAACTCGGACTTCTCAAGCTGAGTTGACTTAAGACAAGTTTGGAAATGAAGCCCTGCAAGCTTTACAGCCATCAAAGAATACACTCTTCTGAGGCTTTCAGAGATCGACTTTTGGCCTGTGCTGTTTTTTTTTTTTTTTTTTTTTTTTTGCTGGGCAGATAAAATCCATTGGTGGAAAAACTTAGATGTTTCTCATTTGTGTTGCTGTTTTATAATTTTCCTCTTAAAGAAAGTTATTTTAAAACTAGGAGTGATGTGTTTTAATGGCTGTCATGAGACTGTTATGTGTTTTTAAACAAAGCACTTGTTTTTCTTGTCAGTTTAAAAGTGGTATAATGTAACAGAATAGATTTTTTTCTGTGGAGTGAACTGGCAGTGTTTACCAACATTTGCTGCTTGTCTTCCTTAGAAAAAGTCACTATTTTTGGCTTGATCATAGAACAGGCTACCAGTCCCGTGGTCAGTCCTTCTTCCAGCCACAAAAAGAAAAAAAAATAAGCCAGCAGCCTTTGACAAGACATTAGGCCAGCAGTTTGCCTCAGATGCAGGTGAGTAACTCTGCTGCGGTCATTTGTTGTTCCTCAGACAACTCATGTTTTACCCCCAATCCCGCTGATGTAGCACCTACATCCATTTAGACCTAGGGTTAGCCATATCATCTGCTGCTGCTGTTTGGTCCTGTCAGTGGGCCGCCTTGTCATTCCTGTGAGAGGGAACAGGCAAGATTTCCCTGTTGTGTCAGAATGCACTAGCCATCCCTGGAGAAGCTACTGCTATCATCAGTAACACAGTTGGCCCCATTTTATTTGTTGAAAAGAAACAGAAAACCAAGCATATATCTACTCCTCCTAGATTTAAGGAGTAGTTTACTAGGTATGGCTCAGGGTTTAATTCAGGTTGATACTTATTTTAAAGTAGTTTTTTGATAAAAGAAATAGGGATACATATTTTCCTGAAGAGATTCAAGATTCTAAATCTGAACCGGACATTGCAGGGACGGATTTTTTTTCTCAGATTTCTGATTCAGACTCAGAGAAGAGCTGAGTTTCTGAGTCTGTCTGTGGGGGGGTTCACTTTTTCTAAGACTATTGCTAGAATATGCCAGTGTTCAGTGGAGAACACTGTGAGGTTCTCAATCCCTCAGAAAATAGTTGCTACAGAAGGATTTCCTAGATCCTGCACTCATTCTTCTTCTGTCTGCTTTAGAGGATGTGTATTACTGCCTGCAGTTTTCTCTATAGTCAGCTAGCTGTCCCTAGAATGTATAAAGATAGAATGCATAAAGTTCCTCAGTTTAAGATTTTTTTTGACACTATTCCCAAACCTGACCCAGCAGCTGTAGCTCTAGTTGATCTCATTGCTGCTGAGCACTTAGTCAATTCCAATCCTACTCTTTCTGATAAAGATCAGGAAATTCTTCATAGATATAGGGAAAACGTGGATTTTTTCAGAATTTTGAATTGACAAGCTTGTATGTTAGTTTGTTCTAACTAATTATGAAAGTATGAGTAATGTTTTATCTGCAGTTTCATCTTGTGAGAAAAAACACTGTTTTAAATAACTTGGTATATTCTTTGCCCAGATTACTACTCACTGTTTATAGTGTGAGTAAGACTGTGATACTTCTCCTGGACCATGGCCACTGGTACTGGTTTGAGGAGGTTTACATGGCTGCATTCTCAGAACCTCCCAGATGATAAAAATTAGATTTTAAATTCACCACTGGATAGAGATGGTGTTTGGTTCCTCTGCAGCACAGGTGGTCAAAAGTGTGATAAATGGGGAAGCTGGTCCAAGGAATCTCAATATTTTTTCAGACCTCCTTTTCCAAAACTTCCAATTTTTACAAAAAAACAGAATTAACAGTCTCAACAAAATGTAGGTAAAACAGACAAAATGGCAAAGGATTTCTAAGTCTCAAACTTCTCAATCAGAAACAGTCCAAGTCTGAATTACTTTTTAAGAGACCTTGTGTCCCCCTCCCACCTTGGCCCCTTTTTTTTCTTCCAGAAAGTCTAAATCTCCACTTTTCTCTGACAATATAAAGTTTGTCAGATGGGTTTTGAAAATCATTTATCAAGGTTACAGATGGCAGTGGGAGGAAATTCCTCCTTCCCAGGGGGTCATCCGTCATCTTTCAGATCAGACATTTTTATTTCCACTGGTTCTTAATCGCATGCTCTTTCAGTAGTCATTGAACCAGTTCCTCCTTCCCAGGTGGGGGAGGGCCTTTTGTTCAGGGATGTTCCCATTGCCAGAGGGTCTTCACGGTCAAGCTTCTTTTCTGAATCTAGGAGTTATTGAGGGCTCTTCTGTTCAGATTCTTTCTCTGTCCAGGATCCACGTGGTCAAGTCAGGGTACTTCTGTTAAGATTCTTCCTCTCCTCAGGTTCCAGGTGATAAAGTTAGTGCAAAAGATGGTTAGATAGCTCTGTTGCCTGCCCAGGTAAAAGGCTGGAAAGTGGGAGGGATTAAGTGGAAGGGCAGTTAACCAATTTCCTGAGAGGGGTGTGGTGCCATGGGGCCCGAAGTGGGGTTAGATCATGTAAGAGGCAGATGTAATTAGTATGGGAGTGGGCTGTCAAAGTGGGAGGCTAGAGTTTGGCCACCTTTTCCCACTCTTAGCAGCAAAAGGAAACCTCAAGTGCCAAATCAGTAGTAGAAAAAAAAAAATTCAAATAACTGAAACTTGCTGTTTGTGCACATCATGAGGTAAAAAAAAAAAAAAAAAAAAAACTTTCAAATCCGTGCTAGTTAATTTTTTGATTTTGTATTCGTCTAGAGATCACAAAAAATGTGGCTTGTTTTCCATGTCACTAGTTCACCAGATAAACCATGCTAGTTTAGATGCAGTGATATACAAATGTAATTATTTGATTGATTTTTTTTTCATGTTAACAGTAGCAACTGGGGTTAACAGATTGTCAAATCCTGGGTTAGGTGTTTTAACAGTATGATTTATGGTTTAGTTTCCTCAGTGGAAGCACACTTTTAATGGAAATGCTAGAGTTTAGACCAAGGTGGTGGTAGGCAACTGGACTGATCTGGCAGTTTAACTGCATTTTTTTCAAGGATTGCATGTTTGTTTCCTTTGAGTTGACCTAAGCTTGTCCAGGATGTGGAAGCGGAAATCACCATGGTCTGGGAAATCATGATAGTGCTTCACTAGTTTTTTGGGGGGGGATCTGGATGTCTCATGTCAGGGCAGGTGTTGTGGTACCCTGATTTTGCATTTGTTCATCAGTTATCTCTATGTAAAAACAACTGCAGCCATTACATGGTGCACAGTGTATCACAAAAGCAGCACTGAAATTACCAGAACAAAGTGCCGTGGATTTTTCTCCTGAGTACTAGACAAAAGTAGTAGTCCTTGTTGCTCATGTATTTGCAGTAAATGCAAAAAGGGGGCCACAGGGGTAAGTTCCTCAGTCCTCCTCTGGTTTGAGTTTGCACGCTACCCAATCCCTAATGTCCTTCCATTTTACTGTTGCAGTATTCTTAACATGGGGATCCCCAGCCAAGGGCGGCCAGACATCCTGCCAGTGTACCAAAGCCTTTAGGTTGCTAACGATGTGCCGTACTTCACACATACACTCCCCATGCAAGGTATGAAGCATAAAGGTGACATCTAGACATGTTATCCTCAGAAGAACTTTGCAGTTAGTCTGAATGCCAACTTTGGTCATCTGTCTGATCACTCGAGTCATTGCTGGTTTATGTAGCCATTCTTATAAGTGCCCTGTTGGGGTTTTTTTGCTTATCTTTTTTGCTTTCAGCATTTGTGTTGTCATCCAGAAAGGGTAATTGCCAGCGTGGGAGACGCATTTCCCATAAAGAGTGTCACAAGCAGTGCTTTTTTTGTTTAGGTCGTTCTCACAACCATATGTTCTGTACTTTTTATCAGGCTTTTATTCCAAAGACCTTACGTAGTCTTTCATCCCTCACTATCTATCTTGAAAACCAGTGACTAAAGCTTTCAGCAAAAGATGCTGTGGAAACTACTTCCAGGGCTGAGGGTCAGCCATCTTCAAAGAAGGCTAAAAAAGTAAGGTCAGATTCTTTGACTGTGCCTCCTTCACCAGACGTTTCTCTTGAGGCTGATGAAAGTCTGAAATATCATCCAGTTCCTGGGTTGGATTTTTCTGCCACAACCAGTTCAGAGGCAGGCATGGGATCCGGCTTCTCTCACTTCCTTGGAGGCCTTGCACCAGTCTGTTTTGGATGCTCAGGGGAACCACAGCTGATCATCACCGAAGGGCCTAGGGGGTTCTTCAGATACTGGTAAGGGAGGAAGTCCCTACTATGATTATTGAAATGTGATTATGAAATCCACCGACGGAGCCTTCTACATTTCATAAGGTGGACGTCCCTTTAAGAAATGTTTTGCTTTTGCTTCTTTTTTAAAGACCCTGAAAGTAAATGGCAGAATTTTACACAGGGTTTGTTCAACACTCTTATGAACTTGAAGCATCCTCACTTGGGAGGTCTCTGTCCTGGCTCCTCCTCTGTCATCTTCCCCCCTCAAGAGATCTAGGGATCAGTATTCTTCTGAGAAAGAAGAGGCTCTGATGAAGAATCCCTGGCCTATTCTACCCAGATTCTTTCCCCTTTGGATTATGGCTCTGAGGAGGAGGTGTCTGCTAGTCCTGACTCTTTGTAAGGAGATTTCTTTTGGAGATACCATTGCCAAGATAATGGAGTTCTTTAAATAGGATTGTTCTCAAGTGTCTGATGTGTACAGAGGAGATATGAACTCCTTCAAATGCTGTTCCTCTTGCTTTGGCTGTTTTATTGGATGCCTTTTCTTCTACATCTCAGGCCCCAGACTCTCAGCTCCTTGCTCGTAAAAAAAAAAAAAAAAAAAAACTGGTTTTATAAAGTTGATAACTGCAAATTCCTTTACAAGTGTTCATATGCTGACCCTTCAGTGGGCTGTGTGGAATCCGGCAAGCCTTCCAAATTTCTTCCCTCGACCAAGCTTCTTCCTTCTGATGAGGACAGCAGGACTTGTGAAAGGTTGGGTAAAAACGTTTATACTTAAGCCACCCTAGCCTTTTGGACTGTTAGTTATCAGACTCATGACCAGATATGTTTTGGCTCTCCCTTCTCAAGCTTGTCAGATTATTCTGACCTCTCTGATTCTGAAGTAGAGACTTCTGCCTTGTCGCTGTTAGGGGCTTCTTTCCAGGTAGCCATTCTATTGAATGCAACTGTGATGCAGCATATGCTTCCTCTTGGGCTGCTGCTTCTGGCTCTGTTTTGAGGGGATATTCCTGGCTACGGCTTCAGCCTGCATCTGATGATAAAGTTAAGTTGATGGATGCTCCTTTGGACAACAAATGTTTGATGTTGCTGCAGCTAATTTGTTCAAGTCCCTGCAGGAAAAAGGCAAGGAGTTGCAGGACCTGAAACATATTTTTGTTTCCCTTGTGCCAAAGTTCCAGAGAAATTCTCTCAGTAAACCAGCTTTTGTTAGAAGGCAGTCTCCTCCTCCTCCTAAAGGCAAGAATGGTGGTAGGCAGGTTCACCTGGCTAAGTCTGCACAGACCCTTAATGCTCAGAAGCTGTACTTCCCTGATAAACCAGGTGCTGTTTGGTTACCCGATTCTTCTCAGCCACATTTCTCCATCATATGGTCTTTTTCTCTCTTCCTGTCTGGTTAAGCATACCCCAGGATTTTTAGGTTCTTTCCATCATTTGGCAAAAGTATTTAATGATTTGGAAGTCTCTTCCCCTCATCATGGGCATTCCTCAGCCACTTCAAAACCAGTTATGCTTTTTTCCCAGCGGTGTTTAGGGTCTTTTGATTCAGGGAACTATTCAAGAGGTTCCAGTTGCTCAGAGGAGGAAGAGGTTTTATTCCAGATTGTTTTTGGTTCCCAGGAGAGAGGGCACTTGGAGACCCATTCTGAATCTTTCACACCTGAAAACATTTCTGAACGTTCCTTCTTTTCGAATGGTATCGCTTCAGAATTAATTCCCTGTACTGTTTCCTCAGGCTTTCATGGTTTCTCTGGATCTCAAGGATGCTTACCTCCATATCCCTATTCATCCCCTTTTCAGGAAGTTTTCACATTTCTCTGTTGCTTCCTGGCATTTTCAGTTTAGTGCTTTGCCCTTTGGCCTCTCTGCTGCCCCAAGAGTATTCACCAAATGCCTAGCTCTCCTATGATTGCTTTTTTTGTGGGCTCAAAGGCATTAAGGTTTTTCCTTAATGACCTGTTTATTTTTTATTTTATTTGCAGTTTGTTATCCTGGAAAGTCCATTTGGTCTTGTTGAGCCCATTTTCAATGGAAGCCAGGAGAGAAAAGCTCCTAAAATACAGTTTTTACAATATTTACAATGGCAAAAGAAACAAAAAATTACAAATAATACACAATATATATGAGCTTATACAAAGTAGCATTGAAACTGGTATTTTTGTCTTTCTGTATGTGTATGTTACTCTCTGGTGTCCTAGGGTGGCATTCCTCCTGGGGCTCTCAGTTCTGAGCATGATACGTCCAAACATCACCTTTATGTCCTGCTCCTTTTGTGGGGGGGCATACGTGTAATGTACGGTATATCATTAACAACCTAAAGGTGTTCCTTTAAGAATACTGCAACAGTGAAGAGAGGGACATCTACTGTTATGGTAAGATTTTACAAAACTGTACTTTCCTGGCTCTGTCAAATACAAAACAAGGATTAGGTCCTAGAAGTTTTTCCTTTTTTTGTCTGTAATCATCACCCAGTTGTCAGTCTTGATCTTTCTGATTGTTTTGTAATCTACTGTAAAAAATGAGTGTTATGATTTTTTTTCTTTTGTTGTCCTGTGGATCCTGGTTTTAATTTCTGTTGAGCCCTAGGAGTCTTTGGGCGGGTCCATCAAAATGGGGTCATTTGCCTCTTTAAAAGTTCTGATGGGGTTGAGGATGGAATTTAGTAATCTCTTGCTGTATACCCTAGCCAGGTAATCTTGGTATATGCTGATTACATTTGTGATGAAATCTCTAAGCTGTTTGGAGATGCATGCAATTCTCATACCTTGTGATTTTATAGAATTCCTCTTTGTGATCTGGAGATGCTTGCTTTCACTGTGCGGCAGCATATTAACCCTGGTTGGTTTTCTGAACAGGTTGTTGGTGAGGCGTTTGTTTTTCAATGTCTTTGGATATGGTTATGACTAAAAATTTGATTGAGGTCTTGCTGTGACAGTATGTGAATCTTGGGAAGCAAGTGGAATTACTGATAAGGTTGTTAAAGGTCATTGTGGTTTTGTCTCCCTTCCAGATGATAAATATGCCATCAGTAAAATAGAGATAGCATGTCATTGATGCAAAATAGGGACTTTAGTACACTGCCTCCTCCTCCTCCTCCCCCTATTTTCCCAGAGCCACATTGGCCAGGCTTGGGGCATTGTCAGCCCCCATTGCTGTTCCAGTAATCTGCTTATAAAACTTATTGAACATGAAGTACTTGCCCCTGAGGATTAGGTGCAGTAACCTTCCTAGAACTTTTGTCCCTCCTGGTAATACATTCCTAGCCTTTTCATATGCCTCTGTTGTAGCTTGAATACAGTAGCTGTCTGGAAGCACTGTAAAGTGCTTCTGCATCTGTTGCAACTAGAATAACGGAATTGCCAGCTGGAATACTCTCTGGATTTTCTTGCTAAAATTAGTCTAAAATAAAGGCTTTGTTGGCCTCTGCCATTGGTTTTATCTGGTCATCAAGGTAGATGAATGTTGTCTCAGTTATGGACCCACCACTTGCCACTGCTGGTCTGTAGGGAGGATCAGAGATATTCTTAAGGGGTTTTGGGATCCCAAAGAAACTTAGTATTTTTGGGTAGTGGGTGAACAAAGTCAAAAAGCTTGACGTCTAGTAAATCACCCTCGTATAGCGTTCTTGGATGCTCTGTTATATTATAAGTAACATTCACAGTGTTAAAATCACATTTAGTGTAAAACCTGTTATGGTTAAGCATGGCCTCAATCTTGCAATTATATGCATCTGTATCTGAGAATAGGATGCCTTCCCCCTTATCAGCCTTTATGATCCTGTGAGTTTTCTTTGCTCATATTTTTTTGACTAGCCAGTTCCTCTTTGCTAATGCTGTATAACTTCTTCCTAGGTAGTTTATCAAGAGCCCTATAGATATTAACTTCACATTTGCTTTCATATGCACTCAGGGTGAGGTGCACAAGTCACTGGGCTTTTTCCATTTTATACCATTGTCATTTCTGTCAGTGTTGCTTCCATCCTTATCTTTGTCACTGAAAAATGCTTTGAGATTCAATTTTTCTCACATACAGTTTAGCATCCGTCACTGTTTCCACCAAGTTAATTGTGTTAAAAGGTATACAAGTTAGACCCTTACCTAAGATTTCTTGCTCCAGCTGAGTCAGTGGCTTTAAGTGGTTCCAGATTTTGGGTCCTTTTTTGTTGTTTGTTCTGGTGGGCCCCTTCTGTTGTGTCAATCACTCCAAATCCCTCAGCTCTCTGGCTGCTAGCCAGGACCTGTTCCTCTGTTGCATATGCCCTGTGGAGACCTCTGAGTCAGGATGAAGGGCTGTTCCATTGTATGCCTCCCTGTTGGGGTCTGGTGGTTCTGGTTAGTGGGTGTAAATTATAAAACAGAAAGATCATGACTGACAACTGGGTAATGATTACAGACAATAAACAACTGAGAAAAACTTCTAGGACCTCATCCTTGTTTTGTATGCAAGAGTGTCAGGAGCATTAGGAACTGGATAGAATGCAAATCCAGGCCAAAGGAGGACAACAGCGGAAATTACCCCTGTGGCCCTGCTTTTTGCACTTACTGCAAGTACATGAGTAACAAGGACTACTACTTTTGTCCAGTACTCAGAAGAAAAATCAACAGCACTTGTTCTGGTAATTGCAACACTGCTTTTGTGATATAGCATGCACGGTGTAATGGCTGCAGTTGTTTTTATGTAGGGAAAACTGTGCACAAATTCAAAGTCAGGGTAGTACACCACCTGTCTGACATCAGAACCAGCTAGTTAAGCACTGCTGTGAATTCCCAGGCTGTGTTTTTTCCACGTCCACATCCTGGACAAGCTCTCTGTGGGTCTACTCGAAGGAAACAAAAATTAGATCCTTGAAAGAAATGGAGTTAAGATGGTGCATCAGGCTGGATGCCCACCACCACCCTGGTCTAAACTCAAGCATTTCCATTAAAAGTGTGCTTGCACTCTAGAAACTAAACCATAAATCATACAGCTAAAACACCTAACCCAGGATTTGGACATAACATCTTAATTAATCCCAGCAGCTGCTGTTATATGAAAATATAAATCTAGTAATTACATTTGTAAATCACTGCATCTACATTATCTGGTGAAATAGTGACATGGAAAATGAGCCGCATTTTTTTTTTTTTTTTTTTTGTGATCTCTAGATGAATACAAATTACAGATCTAAAAAGTCACTGGCATGGATTTGAAAGTTTTTTTTCCTCATGATGTGCACAAACTTAAACAGTAAGTTTCTGTTATTTAAAATATGGTTTGTTTTTGTTTTTTCTACTACCGATTTGGACTTGAGCTTTCCTTTTGGTGCTAAGAGTGAGAAAAGCTGGCCAAACTCTAGTCTCCCAGTTTGATTGGCAGCCCACTCCCATACTGATTACATCTTCCTCTTACATCATCCAACCTTTCCCTTGCCCCGATAGCACTACCCCCTCTCTCAAGAGATTGGTTAACTGCCCTTCCACCTGATCCCTCCTAGTTTCCAGTGCCTTATCTAACCAGGCAGAGAGCTATCTAGCCCTCTTTTGCACTAACATTACCACCTGGAACCTGAAGAGAGGAAGAAACTGAACAGAAGAGCCCTCAGAAACTCCAAGTCTCAGGAAGAAGCTTGACAGTGAAGAACTCAGTCTGAAGTACAATAAAACCATACTGTAGGACCAAGAGCATTCCACCTCTCACTGCAGCTACCCCAAAACCAGTTAATAAATACTGTAGCCACTGGGCCTTCATTTAACAAAATTTCTATAATTTGCAGTGCTATGAAAATTGTTGTTCCAGGGTACCGCTCCACAACGCTACATTCTTTACACCATAGGCACAATTTGCCTATGCTCAAAGGTCATCTGAGATTCTTATGTTTATTAAAAGTTTTTGTATACTGTGCATTTCACCACTTTGTGGATTCTTTTTTCCATGGGCACAGAAAGCCTACCCAAAAGGTTCTGAGGTCTCAAACTTTACTTTTTTTCCCTCCTACTTGTGCACATACATGAGGTCTGTAAAAAAATGAACACTGTGATTTGTTTTCCACTGTATGCTAGTTCTCTGGATGTATGTATTCAGAAATAGGAGTCACCTAGTGCAGCTTCAAGTGGCTACCTCGCCTGCATATAAAAAAGTTCCGTCTTCGAGAGAAAGAATACAGACTGGTCACATTAATCATGTGTATGAGCCTCTTATGAGCAGGCACTGTAAACTGTTTTTTTTTTTTTTTTTTTTTATACAAGAGCCTTTCATATTATATGTCGGGAGATGAGCTCCGTAAAAGAGGGCACACACCTCTCATTTTACATGTGATAGACTGGAAAAAGTTCTTTAATAAATTTTTCTTACTTGGCTCTATGGAATATGAGCCCCACTGATGCAGATACAGCTTCTCATTTTGTGTGTGTTACCAAACAGACCAATAAAAGTCTGGTGATAGCATCGTAAAAGCATGCATTTCAATGTTGTAAACCACTCTATTACATTGACCTGATGAAGCTCAGGCGAACATATTTTCTTAAATATAGTTCTTTAGTTGTAGCTCGTAATGTGTTGTTTTTTTTTTTTTGTTAGAAGTTAAAAATAAAAATAAAACCTAATAAAACCTTTTAACTAGGAATGAGGTTCCATAGCCTGCTGAGCTGGTAAACCCTCATGGGTCTTTCAGGATTATTCAAATAAATGACTAACCTTTAAGCTTTAGGATTGGCTCCTTGTTTTTCCATCTCCCAGATTTTCCTCCAGTCATCTCCCAAGGACCCTCCCACCATTGTCTGTGACTTCCTTTAAGTAGGTGACCTGTTGAATGTAATGTATGAGAACAAGAACACTTGTTCATCTAGCTACTTAACTAAATAAACTACTGGAAACTTCAGCAAGGAGTGTCTATTCCTCCCACAGGGAGGGTATCCGAGAGAGAGAGTCTCCTGGATCTGCTAGCACAAGTGATTTTATCTTGTAAAAGAAAGAGGATACAACATCACAGGAGTTTTCTGACTCTTCTGATTCAGAAGATGATGTGGATCTTGATGAGTTTATCTGTGAAGAGGTTGCTTCCTTTGGGGTTCTGATTTTGATGAGAACCTTGCCTCAACCCCCCCCCCCGGATATTTTCATTGGGGAAACATTGCATACCATGAGGGAGAACTTCAAATGGGAAGCTCAAGACTAACCCCATTTCAAGTAGAGGACTAGAGAATTCCTAACTCTCCCTGAACATAAAACTCTTGCCATTCCTTCAGTCTTAGAGGCGATAGTGTGTTCCTGGATTCTGCTTTACAGCCAGACTCTCTTCCCTTGCCCCTAGAAAACCTGACAGATTTTACAGATTCTAGATTCCCACAAATTACTTTAAGAATCCTGAGGCAGTTCCTGAAGTGGTGACTCAATACCCTAAGGGAGGTAAAGCTAGCTCTTCAAAAAATCCTTTGCCAACAGACAAGGAAAGCAGAGCTTTTGACAAGTTTGGAAAGAGTATACACCTTGCAAACTTTGTCTTAAGGGATTTGAACTGCCAGTTTTCATATGGTGAAGTACCAGGAAACTTTTTCTGACCCATTGAAACAAAAAGTGATGGAGATGGAATAGGCCCTCTCAGAGGAATTAATGGATCTATGTAACTCCTGCTCTCAAGTGAGTAAGCATTCAGTGCACAGTGGCTATGATGCTTTGGAAGCCTCCTATAGAGCAGCACACAGGCTCCATCTTTAGAAGACATGCCTGACTGAGGTAGCAGTCCCTTCCTGAACATGTCAAATCCAGTCTCTTGGATACCCCCTTAGACAAAGACTTTTCTCTTTGGTTCTAAGGCTGAGGCTGTCCTTAAGAAAATGGGGATAAGGCCAAGTCCATGCAAACTGCCAAGTATTTCCTACAGATCCACCCTTCTTGTTTTAGCAGGTATTACCCTACCAAACATTGGTCCTTTCCAATCTGTCCGTCTAAGCCTAGGTAAATAAGACCTCTTCGGGAAAGGAGACAAAGACAGCACCAATGACTTAGACAGTGGCAAACAGATCCTAATAGGTGTGTAAGATCATGTCCCAGGGACCTAGCAGGGTGCAGTCATGACTCTTACATGGCACCCCTTCCTCCCATCCCCCACCCTTTCCCTCATTCTTCCCCAGGCTGTGGGGGGACTGACCCTATTTTACAAAAACTGGAGCCTTAATACTGAGGACCTATGGATTCTAAACACTATCCAAAGAGGTTGCAAACTCAGTTTCAAACAATCATTGATCCGTTCAGTCTTTCCAGATATCCCTTCAAACCAAAATGCGGAAGTCTTAACCCAAATAGATCTGTGTGCTCAAGATTTTGTGGAATCTGTACCAATATCTGTAAACGGAGAAGGTTGTTACTCCAGATTATTCCTAGTCCCCAGAAAAGAAGGTACCTGGAGGTCAATTCTAGACCTGTTAGTGCTCATCCAGTTCTTACAGGTCCCAAAATTGAAAATGCTAACTCTACAAGCTACTGCTTATGATTTCCGCATTGTCTTTATGCTAATCTT
This sequence comes from Protopterus annectens, assembly GCF_019279795.1. NCBI lineage: Eukaryota > Metazoa > Chordata > Ceratodontiformes > Protopteridae > Protopterus > Protopterus annectens. The sequence goes on along the minus strand of NC_056745.1, from coordinate 533,886,959 downwards.
GGATATAAAAGATGGTTATCTCCACATCCCCATAGAGGAATCACACAGGTTTTTACATTTCAGAGACGTTATAAGGCATTATCAGCTCTGGGCTTTGGCTTATCTACTGCACCCAGTATTTTCACAAAATGCATATTCCCAGTGATAGTCTTCTACACGACAAAGGTAATTCAGATTTACACTTGGGCAATCATCTCATTCAGGCAACAAACCTAGAAAAACTGACTGGAGACCTGTTTTGTACTCAGCACTTACTAACCTCAATGGGGTTCATCAATACCCAAACAAATCTGAAACCCAACAAACAGGTTTGTATTTCTGTTAGTTTTACTTGACTCATCTCTTGAGAAGGCTTTCTTCCCTCCAGACAAGGTTACGTTACTAACTCTGTACTTCAGAAAATTATTGGTCAAGAAATGCCTAACAACCAGAGAGTATCTCAGGGTTCTGGGATACATGGCCTCTTGTATTCTCATGATATCTCTGGTTTGTTTACATATGAGGAAACTGCAGTGAATCCAAACAATGTGTGGTGGCAGCAGTCTCACTCACTTTCAGAATAAAGCTGCTCCCTTGCCTCAGGAAAGAGTTTGCCTGGTGGGTTCAAGCATGCTCCCTCAATCTGGGCATTCCTTTCAGGTTCATCACTCAGGACCAGACTCTGACAACAGATGCACCAGAAATAGCCAGGGGAGCCTATTACAACAACTTCCAGACTGAAGGCAGATTGGATTCCAAGTCCGAAGACAAACGTATAAACCTAAGAACTAATATCAGTCAAAAATGGCCTGATTGCCTTCAAAAAAAACCTGAAACCTGATGAAGTCAGACAGTATTGGAGTTATGTAGTACATAAGCTAGGGGGGACCCACTCTACGCCCTTTGCCGCCTAGCTGTGGATCTTTGGGAAACAGCAGACTCTCTAGGGCTGCACCTCATGGCACAGTACTTACCAGGAGAAGTAAATTAACTAGCAGATCATCTCAGCAGGGACCTATCAGACTCCCACTGAGTGGCATTTGCATTGGGAAGTATTTCTCAGCATAGCCAAAAAATGGGGTGTACCACAGATAGAGCTTTTTGCCACCAAAGTAAATGCTCACTTGGAAAAGTTTTGCTCCAGAAACAAAATGAAGTCAGCTGAGAATGTCAAGTAAGATGCATGCGTTTTCCTTTCTTTGGACAGGCTTATTCCTTTATGTACTCCCCCATACAACTGCTACTCAGGGTATTGCTGAAATTAAGGGAAGAGGGGCCAAGGGTAATTGTGATAGCTCCAGATTGGCAGAGGCAGCACTGGTACCCTCTGTAGCTCAGGTTACCCAACAAGGAGCCATGCCTGCTGCCTCAGAGGGTGGACCGGCTGACGCAGAACAGAGGCACAGTAATACACTGCAGCCTACACACACACACAGTTGACAGCTTGGATGATACCTTGATTCTGTGGAAAGGGCTGCTGCTTGACAATCCAGACCTGGACACTTAAAAGGAAGCATAGCACTAGGTAGTCTTAATCCGCCAAATGGAACAGATTTATTCCTTGTAAACAAAAGGGAAAAAACTCTCGTCAAGCTCAGACCCTTTTAGTTCTGTTATACTTGGCCTTTTTGAAGAAGGTCCCTCCAACTCCTGTATCAAAATCCATACTTCAGCTGTTTCTGCTTATCTGCTTTCTCAACCTCCTCTCTTTTCACATCCCCTCATGAAACCGTTTCTGAGAGAGGTTGTCCACATTAGGCCTCCCAGGAATCCTCCAGTTCCACTCTGGGGCCTTAGTTTCATTCTGGAGAAGCTCACCCCTCCACCCGAAGAACCAGAGGCATCCGCTGATTATAAAATTTCTTTCATGGAAAACAGCCTTCCTACTAGCCATTGCTTCAGCTAGAAGAGTGTCTGAGCTTCAGGCATTTGTGTGTGGAACCTTTAATCATTGTCCACCAAGAGTCTCACTCTCAGGGCCAACCTTTTCTTTATGCCCAAAGTGGTGACAGAAACTTCTTTAAACCAGACCATGCACTTGCCTACATTCTTTCCTAACCCTCAAAACAGGAGAAATCTTCAGTCTTTGGATATGCATAGGCAACTGCATTACTACTTGGAAAGAGCCAAGAATGTCAGAAAGTCAGACAAATTCTTTTGGCCTTTGCCAGCAGCTCTGAGGGGAGCCCAGTCTCTAAACAAACTTTGCAAATGTATCTCCCACTCTTTCTCCTTTTGCTACAGCCTTCATGGTAAGAAGTATTCTGATCCTGTGAAGACACTCCAATAGGGCTACTGCTACCTGTGCTGCCTTTCTTAAAAGGGTGTCAGGTAAGGAGATTTTGGAAGCAGCTACTTGGCCGTCTATGAATACCTTCACCAAGCATTACAATCTTTCTATGTTTTCCAACTCCAGAGTAGGGTTCACCACTGCCATTATGCAGGGCGTCCTTGCCTCTCGTTAACCCTTCCATCCTCCTTTCAGCTATGGGAATCATCCCACAAGTCAGGACTGCAGCAGAGAAACACAAAGAACATGGTACAGTTGTGTGCACCTAAGCATAAATGTAGATTGAGTGTATTCACTGTTACAGTATTCTTTCCCTCCCTCCTTCCCTCTGGGAAGCCTAGGAGAGTCACCTTCTCAGTGAGGGTGCCCTTCACACTTATTCTGGAATCAAGGGTACTGGACTCCTGATCTCAAGGACATATTGAGGGACTCCAACTTGTTGGGGGTAAGAAAGTACTGCGGTCATGGTGCCAGCTGACTCCCTTTACACCCAAATGTAGTGATATTGGATAGGGTATTCACCGGCTTCTGGAGGAGGGGAAATTTTATCTGGTAGTCAGGTTAGTCGAGGGTTTCCCCAGCGGGAAATCCCACAAGTCAGGACTGCAACAGTGAATAGACTCGATCTACATTTATGGTAAGTATACACAGCTGTACTAATGCCTAAAGTGGTGTCTGAGTTTGTCAAACTAAACATTTCTCCATTTTCCCCGGAACCAAAACATGAGAGTGAAAGGTTACTCCATACCTGTGGTGTCCACAGACAATTTGGGTACTATCTTGACAGAACAAAATCTTTCAAATCTTTGGCTCAGTTGTTAACTTCTCGTGAAGGTAATAGGGGACAACCTGTTTCAAAACAAATAATTTCCAAATGGTTGTGTAGTGCTATTAAACTTTGCTATACTCACCTTAACCATCTATTCTAGGCAGGGTCATGGTCCACTCTGCCAGGACCTTGGCTTCATCTGTGGCTTTTTGTAAATATTTGGATTGTAGAGGTATTCTAGGGGCTACTTACATGGTTCTCTGTATATACTTTTACAAAGCACTTTAAGCTTTATTCCTTCAGTAAGCGCAGATCAGGTTTTACAAAGACTCAGTCCTAAATGTAGTTAGCTAGGGCAGTCTACCCATATAGCTGAGGCTACCGCAGCAGTGATCAATGTGATGAACATAGTACAGTTGTATAAGTAAACTGAACATGCCAGTAGGTATTCATATTATCACTGCTGCAATAGCAACTCCCTTTTTGCATCACCTTTGATGTCCTTCCATTTCACTGTTGCAGTATTCATTACATTAGGTATCCCCTGCCAAGGGCACCCTTACATCTGGCCACTCTACCAAAGCCTTTAGGTTGCTGTAAGGTTCACTGTACATCAAATGTATGCTCCTCACATAGCTTAGGGCATAAAGGTGACGTCCAGATGTACCATCCTCAAAACATTTTTGCACCAGGCTGAACGCCATTTCTTGATCATCGCTCTGAACATCTGTTCTTTTGCTAGTTCACCAAGCCATTGCAGATAAGTCCCCTGTTGGGGTTTTGTTTTACTTATCTTTCTTTAATTATATTGTTGCTTGTGGGGTTTTATGTCATCCAACATGGGTAAATGCTAGTGTGGAAGACAGATTTCCCATAAAGACTGCCATGAACAGTATCTGTTTTGCCTTGGCACTTCAAATGACCATACTTCCTGCTCTGTCCTAAGACCCTTTGTAGTAGGCTTTCTTCTTTGGTGCTTTATGTTGAAAACCAGCATTTTAAGCTTCTAGCTAAGGATACAGTGGAGAAAACTTTCTGCTGTAAGGGACAGCCGTCTCTGAAGAAGACCAGGAAATCTATTCTGGAATCTTCTGCTGTTCAGCCTCCCCCAGACATCTCTCCTGAGGCAAGTGAATGGCCAGAAGTATGCCCAGCTTTATCATTGGGACTCCTGTGTTGGGGCAGGGTTGGAAGCTGGCAGGGATCAGACTTTAAGCACGTTTGAGGAGGCTATGTAGACATCTGCTTCGGGCATTCAGGGGTAACTATGGCTGATTATCTCCAAGGGGTCTAGGTGAGCATCCTCAAATCTTAGAGAAATCCCTACTACCACTATTGAATGCCATCCTAGTTCAGAGCCTTCTAAATTCTCGTCACATTGAAGAAAAAGCAAAAGACTAAACATATCTCTCCTGCACCTCTGAATGGCAGTCCTTCACTCAAGGCTTGTTTAGTGCTTTGATGGCTTTAAAACCTCTTCAGGGAGTTTATGTTCCAACCCCCCCTTCATCCCTTACGCCCGTTAAATGACCCAGATAACAGGATTCCTATGAGGAGGAGGATTCGTATGAGGAATCCCTTGCTTATTCTTCTCAGATTTGGTCTCCTTTGGATTATGGATCAAAAGAGGAATGTACCAGTCCTGATACTCCTTTTGAAGAATTTTTTTGGGGACACTATCTTTAGAATAATGGAGTTATTTAAATAGGATTGTGCTCAGGATTCTGAGATACAAAAAAGGTGTTGTGTTGCTGCAGATGAATTTGCCAAGACATTCTGTTGTCCCTCCTGTTTGGCTACCTTGTTGGATGCATTTTCTAATGCTTCTAAGGCTGCAGACTGTCAGCCTCCCACCCCCAAGAAGCTTGATAGATTCTACAGTGTCCGGGGACTGTAAATTTTTGTACAAGTGTCCTCCTGCTTGACCCCTCAGTGGTGTCTGTAGCTTCTGACAAGCCATCTCAATTGCTTCCTTCTCCTAAGCTACTGCCCTCTGATAAAGATAGCTGAACCATAGAAAGGTTAGGCAAGAAGGTTTATACCTCTGCTACCTTGGCTTTTAAGGGCGGTTAATTATCAAACCCATATATCAGATACTTGTTGGCTCTCCTATCCCAGGCCTGTCAAGGTTATTTCTAATCTTCCAGACTCTGAGGGTAAAACTTCTGCCCTGTCCTAGTTAGGGACTTCTTTCCAGGTAGTTTGTCATTCCATTGTCTAGTTATGAATACAGCAGATGATTCCTCTAGGGCTGCTGCATTTGGGTCTGTGATGAGAAGGTATTTTTGGCTTTGGCTTCAACTTTTGCCTGATGACATTAAGGCTAAGTTGATGGATGCCCCTCTAGATTATGAACACTTGTTTGGAGAAGCTGCTGTTGCTTTGTCCCTTTAGGATAATGGCAAGGCGTTACAGGAACTTGCACATTTGTTTGTTTCTCCTGTGCCTGAATTTACCCCCGTAAGTCTGCTTTTGTTCGTAGGCAGAGGTAAAATGGGTGATAAGTGGGCTCCTCCTACAAAGGCTACTCAGATTTCTTTGCCTCAGAGTTTCCTTTTCCTGATAAAACAGGTGCTGTCTGACTATCCTATTCTTCCCAGCCACTTTCCTCTTTTTCTCTTTGCCTCTCTCTTCCTGTTTGGCTACAGATCACTGAGGATTCCTGGGTTCTGCCCATTATCTGTGGGGGTATTTCATGGTTTTGAAATCCCTTCCCACTCTTACAGGTATTCCTCAGCCCCCTCAGGAACAACTGTTCTCCTTTCCAGAGGTGCTTCAGGACCTTTAGACTCTGGTATTATTCAAGTGGTGCCTGTGTCCCAAAAGGGAAGGGGGTTTTACTCTAGGATGTTTCTAGTACCCAGGAAAGAGGGTACTTGGGACCAGGGGAACTACTCATGTACCAACAACTTTGCCCAACGGTTCTTGAAATTCATAAATTCCAATGCCCTCTATCAACTAATCCCTAGTCCCACCAGGAGCTCCAATATCCTAGACCTGGTCATTACCAACATGGGAAAATGATGCTCCACACCTATGGTCACCCCCTCGTTAGTCAGGTCAGACCATAAGATAATCACCCTTAACATCCACATCCCACCCCCACCCCCCAGTAAGGAAACCTTCATAAAAAACTTCTCCAGTGCCAACTTCATGCTACTCAAGTCAGAAGTTACAAACTTCACGACACCCATGCAGACAGGAACTGAAAGTTCGACTGCTGAGTCCTACACTAAGGCACTGTGTACGAGCACATCCACTCTTGCATTTATCGTGCCATCCCAAATAAAACCAAGATGCTCTCATCCAAAAAAAGGAAGCCAATCTGGCGGTCCTTTGCCATAAACAAACTTTACAACAAAAGGAAGAAACTGTTGCAGAAAAGAGGAAAATCCCAGGATGCAAAAACCACTGAGATCCCTCATAAAATCCACCAAAGCTAGTTATGAAAATAAAATTGCCAAAGATTCCAAAGACAGCCACAAGGCATTCTTTAACTATGTCAAGAATCTAAATGGCAATGCTCAGATCTGCTCTGAGCTACAACAGAATGGCTTTAAATATACTGATCCTAAGGATATTGCCAATATCCTGGCAGATCGATTCAGTGCCAACTTCACCCAAATTCTGGTTATAATGGCCACACATGTAAAAAAACGTACTCTCCAAAGCTAAGAATACAGCATCCATAGGACCAGATAACATCCCAGGCTGTGTACTACATGAACTACAAAATGAACTGGCACCTCACCTCAGTGTCATGTTTAATCATACCCTCACCTCAGGCTTCATGCCCACTGAGTGGCGCACAGCTACAGTTATCCCACTCCACAAGGGGGGATCCACCTTGGATCCCGGGAGCTACCGCCCCATCAGTCTAACGAGCCAGATCTGCAAGGCCATGGAACGTATTATCATGGAACTTATAAACAAAGACATTGGGAACCTTCAAACACTGGACCCCACCCAGTTTGGGTTCGTGAAGGGCCGATCCTGTCTCCTGAACCGGATTGACTTCTTTGAATCACTCTCCAGAGCCGTGAATTAGAGTAAGGTAGTCCACACAGCGTATCTGGACCTTACCAATGCCTTTGACACCATCCTCCACTCTGGAGTCATACATAAACTTACTAAGCTGGGCATTAGTCCCTACGTCACTCGATGGGGTGCCAACTGGCTTACAGACTGAACCCACACTGTAAAAGTAGCTGACTCCAAATCCAGCTCCAGACAAGTGGCAAGTGGAGTACCTCAGGGTTCAGTCCTGGGACCTCTCTTGTTTGGCATCTGCTTCACTGAAGTACAGGCCAACACTAAGGGGCTCTGGCTAACAAAGTTTGCAGATGTCTGCAAACTGGGAGCCATTACTGAATCCCCAAATTATGTGGATACTCTATAAAAGGGCCTTACAGAAACAGATGCTTGGTGCCAGAGCCATGGGCTCAAGCTCAATGCCAAGAAATGTATGGTTATCCCCTTTGGGAAAAAAACATGTACCCGTGAATTACCACATAGGTGGCAGTACACTAAACACTGAAAGTGTGATAAGGGACTTAGGGGGACACAGGTGGACAGTGGTCTCACCTTCAATAACCACATCGCCACAACAGTCAGGAAATCTTTCTATGTGGCACACCTCATCACTAAGGACTTTTCATCCAGAAAAAAGGAGGTCATTGTCACACTACTCATCCCTCATTAGACCCATTATAGAATACAACGCCCCATTTGGTATGTACTTCTCAAGACATCTGCAACAACTGGAAAGGCTGCAGAAATACCTCACTAAAAGAATCACAGGTCTAAAGCAGATACCCTATGCTGACCGCCTTAAAAAAACTCAAGCTATACTCTGTCACATATCGTGTACTACGAAGCGATCTCTGCTTAACATACAAGGCCATGTCAAACCCAGAGCTGTTGGACATGCTACACTTAAAGAAATCCCAATCCCTGAGAGCCACACTCTCCAGGGATCTAAACCTGGTCATCACAATAAACAAAACATGCTGGAGGGATAGGTTCCTGACCCAGAGACTCCCCAGACTCTGGAATAGATTGCCCATACATGTCAAGCAGAGTGCCTCTTTGCCCCTCTTCAAAAGGAGCCTTGATGCTTGGATGGGAGAAAGGAAATTCACCCCTGGGATCACGTCATTCACCCTGTTAGACAGTGGTCCAGGGAAGTAAATAGTGTGGGAAGAAATAGCCAGGGAATTGCTATGGCTAGGCTTGTATAGGCCCTAGGGCCGATAGCCTAGTACCAACCTATGAACCAGTTCTAGATCTCGGTTATCTACACATTTTTCTGAAGGTGTCCTTTCGAATGTTATGTCTTCAAACTTAGTTCCCCCTTTTGCTTCTTCAGGCTTATATGGTGTCTCTGGATGTCAAGGATGCTTATCTTCATATACCTATCCATTCCCATTTCAAGAACTTTTTACATTTCTGTGTTGCTTCCTGGCATTTTCAGTTCTCTGCTTTGTCCTTTAGCCTTTCTACTGCTCCAAGAGTATTCACCAAATGCCTCGCTTATGTGATTGCTTTTTTGCAGGCTTCAGGGGATATCCAGGTCTTTCCTTACCTGGATAACCTCCAGTTTCAGGTATCCTCTCCAGAGACCCTATTTCAAAATATTCATTTTGTCATTTCCCTTCTGCAAAGCCTTCGGTTCACAATAAACTTCAAAAAAGTATTTTGTGACTCAAGACCATGTTTTTTTCTGGGATGCAGGATCCAGACTGCCTATGCTGGCATTTTTGCCTCCTCTTAAGGCCATAACACTCATTTCTTTCTTTCAAACTCTTCTACATCTTGTCTCTATAACAGCCAGAGAGTTTCTGCTAGCTATGGGATTCATGGCATCCACCATTCCTATGCTCCCTCTGGCCAAACTCCACATGAAAGTTTTGGTGGTTTTTGAAGTCAGTTTGACTTTAACATGCACATCCCCTAGAGTTTTTGTAGTTCCTCCTCTTCCTTGCCCCAAGAAAGAACTTCAGTGGTGGATTCAGCAGTTGTTTCTAAATGCAGGGCTCCCTTTCATATTCATCTTCCCTTTCAGGAGCTGTTCACAGATACTTCAGATGTGGGATGGGGAGCAGCTTTTGGCTTCCACAATGGGTGTGGTCACCTCATCAACAGAGCACATCAGTGTCAGAGATGTGAACTGTTCTGGCTTTTCATCCTCTTCTCCCCAGGACCCCTCAAGGTATTTGCAGACAGTACCACAGTGACGTGGCATGTAAACAAACATAGGGGGACAAGTTATTATCATCTTTGCGGTTTTCACTCCTGATGTGGAAACTTGCTGTTCAGTGTCAAGTGATTCTTCAGGCTGTTTACAATCCCTCAGGTCAAAATATCGTGACAGACTGCTCATATCCTTAACTCAGTCCCACAAATGGATGGGTCACAGGGTTCTGTTTCTGGACATTGTCCACCAGTGGGATACTCCTCAGCTAGGTCTTAATCTTACAACAGTCCACTTTCTCTTTTTTTTTTGTGCCAGAGTCCCAGCTCCTCTAGTTTGGAAGGTGGACTCCCTATCTTTTTCTTCAAAGGTGGTGTATCTTTATGCTTTCCTTCCCCTTCCCCTCATTCCAAAAAGTCCTGCTCGGAATTCAACAGGATGTTTCCAAAATCTTGGTGACTCCCTTTTGGCCGAGACAGCATTGGTTTCCTCTTCTACATTTAGCCAAGGGGTAGTTATCACAAGTTACCGCACAGGGTGGATGACTCTCAAAAGCCATGGTATCTCTCATTCATCTCCATCTGTCCATTCTTCAGTTGACACTGAGTGATAAGATTTTGCTTCCACATAGATTACTTTTTTCTGAGGATGTGCTTAAGGTCCTGCAGGAGGCTAGGAAATCCTACTTATCTAAATGGTCAAGGTTTTCTGTTTTTTTTTCTCATAACCTGGATCCACTTAATCTGCATGTTCCTTTGGTTCTCAATTATTTGTATGAATTGCTTTAATGCTGGGTTGGCTTATTCCTCTGTTAAGGTCTATTTTATCAGCTGTCTCTGCTTGACTGCCTTATCTCCTATTTAACTTGTAGATTTGAGGCTAAACAGTTCCTTAAAGCTGTCCTTCATATTAGGCCTCCCAGGAAGCATGTTTCTTTTTCCGAGTATCTTATTTTTGTTTTGGAAAAATTGACTGGCTTTTTTTGTGTGCGCTGCTTCAGCTTCCCTGCAACATTGCGGTGTGAAAACTGTACCTTTGTTAGCCCTTATTTATACCAGATGGGTTACGCTGATTAGAAGTAAGCCTTCCCCTGCTAAGAGACAGAGTCCAGTCCCCTTTAGCTTTTACAGACCAGGAGTCTGATGACTCTGAGATTTCTGATTATGAAGATATGCCCTTATGTGCTTATGAGGATTCAGATGCAGAGGAATCCATTCCCTCTGCCTACCCTCCAGAGGATTTTTCTTTTGATGAAACCTTACATATGTTAAGATAGCATTTCCACTGGGAATGTCAAGACTGTCCTCAGTCCAAAGAGAATTTCTAGAGTTGCCTCAGCACAGGCCTTTAGCAATACCCCCTGTCCTGGATGTTGTGGATGATGTTTTTATGGAATCGAGTCTTACTCCTGACACTTTGCCTCCTGCCCCTAGAAAACCAGACTGGTACTACAGAGTACCTGACACTCACAAATTTCTTTTCAAAAAACCTACTGCTGACCCAGAGATAATTTCCCAGATGACTAAAGGTATCAAGGCTACAGCCAAGAATCCCACCCCTTCGGTCAGGGATTCCAGAGCTTTGGACAGATGGGGTAAGAACTCAACTCTTGCTGTTAGGGCATTGAACTGTCAGTGTCACATGCTGAAGTACCAGCAACATATTATGGAGACTGCATATGAGGAAACTTCAGTGGTACTTAAATTGTCTTTGATACCAGCATTCTCAGGACCTGGAAACAGTCGTTCCTTTCATACCCTGTTTAGGACAGAGTTCCTTTGGTGGGCAGAAGCATGCAATCACAACAAGGGACTGCCATTTACTCAACCCCATGCCATCCAGACCCTTACCACGGATGCATCAGACTATGCCTGGGGGGCACACATCGACGGCAAATGTATTCAGGGCCACTGGAGCCCAAGTCAAATTCATCTGTACGTCAAGTCAAAAAGAGATGCTAGCTGTACAGAATGCCCTAACAGCTTTCAGATCCCTACACCAGAACCCAACCCTGCTCTCTCAGCAAGAGGGACAGATTTTGCATCCACAACTGCAAACCCTAAATCTTGCAGCCTGACTTATTCCTTGAATTCTCTCCCAGCAACCCTAAGCAAGCAGGTGCTGGATGTCATTCTTGAAGCTAAAAGACCCAGTAAAAGAAAATCCTATGCTGATAAGTGGAAAAGGTTGTGCTCATGGATTCAATCTAAAGGATAGGACACTTCACTGCCCTCCCTGCCTCTAATCCTGGATTACTTAGCAGATCTACACCACAAAGGCCTATCCTTCTCCTCCATTAAGATACATGCCTCGTCTATTTCTGCTCATTACAACACTGAGCCTCCTCTTTTCTAGCACCCTCTTATCAAACAGTTCCTGAGAGGAGCAAACAACTTAAGGCCACCAAGGAGAGCACCCATCCCTGCTTGGGACCTTAACTTGGTACTGGAAAAGCTCACGCTTCCCCCCTTTGAACCTGCTGCATCAGCAGAGTTAAAATTCCTCTCTTGGAAAACAGACTTGCTTCTGGCCATCACTTCAGCTAGAAGAGTGTCTGAGCTACAAGCACTGATGATTGTGGAACCCTTCATTATTTTCCATGCTGACAGGGTTTCCCTCAGGACTGACCCTTCTTTATGCCTAAAATGGTGTCCAGTGTGGCTCTCCACCAATCCATCCATTTGCCAACCTTCTTCCCTAATCCTCAAAATAAAGGGGAAGGATTCTGCACTCCTTGGACGTGCACAGACAGCTCAGATTCTACTTTGATAGGACTAAGCCCTTAAGAAAATCTGACCAGTTACTAGTCAGCTTTGCAACAGGGGTAGAGGGCAAGGCCATTTCAAAATAAACTCTTTCCAAATGGATAGCACACTGCATCCATTTCTGCTACAAGCACCATGGGAAACCAACCCCTCAGGGGGTCAGAACACATTCCACTAGTGCAACATCTACCTTTACAGCATTTCTCAGGGGAGTCCCTACCAGGGACATCCTGGAAGCTACCTGGAATTCTGTATACACCTTCACCAAGCATTTGCCACCTGAGTATCTTTTCCAAATCTGGGGTAGGTTTTGCTACAGCAGTCCTGCAAGGCATACTAGCCAGCCCTAACTCTTCTTGACTGCTTCCATCCTTCTTCAGCTTTGGGAATCCACCCAAGTGTGATGACTGCAACAGTGAAACACGAAGAACATAGTACAGTTGTGTACACTTACCATAAATGTAGATGTTCGAGTGTATTCACTGTTGCAGTCCTGGTTTCCCTTCCCCCAGCCTCCTGGTTTTCTCTTTCTCTCTTCTCTATGGGTATTACTCCCCCTTCTGGGGTATTGGTATTTACTTTTTACTGGTGGTGTTTTCCCCACCATAACTTAGCTCCATATTTGGGGGGCTCCTGACATTTGGGGCAAGAAAAGCTGATGTAATGGTGTCGGCTGCCTGTTTTTATACCCCTTGACGTCAGTCTTGGAGTGACAGCATCCGATGCAGAAATACTAAGTCTCTGGTATTCGGGCCGACTGAGGGCTACATGCAAGCAGATAACCCGAGTGTGATGACTGCAGCAATGAATACACTTGAACATCTACATTTATGGTAAGTGTACACATCTGTACTTTCTTGCATACTAATCATCCTTTTATGCCCAGGATGGTGAATGAGTTGTCCTTGAGTCAGTCTATTCATTTGCTCACTTTTTCCCCTCGTCTGCAATCTGCCGGTGAGAAGGTGCTGCACACGTTTGATGTGCATGGACAGCTCAGATTTTATTTTGATAAGACTATTAGGAAATCTTATCAGCGCTTTGCTTCATTTTATCCTAGGTCCATAGGATTACCTGTGTTCAATCAGACTGTTTCTTCTTGGATTTCTAAAGACATTTTGTTATTCCTTTCATGGTAGGAGCCTTCCCCCTTCTGTTAAAGCTCATTCTACTAGAACTTTGGCTTCTTCTGGTGCTTTTTCAAGGGTTTGGATAATAACTCTGTTCTTGAGGCAGCTACCTGGACTTTTGTCCATACCTTGACCAAGCACTACATGTTGGATGGAATTTCCAGAGCTAGAGTTGGTTTTGCTAGGGCCATCCTTCATGGCTTCCTGGAGAGCTCTGCTGGTCCTTCCTTCTCCCTGAGCTTTGTCTTTCTGTTCTCTCCCTGTTGTAACAGTTAAATGGAAGGACATTATACAGTTGTGTAAAGTCGTCATTATGGTAGATGTCCTTCTCTTCACTGTTAAAGTATTCACTCTTTCCCTCTCTCCACCCACCGGTCCATTTCTCTTCTGGATGTACTGATTACCTTTTTGTTCCTTGGACTGATGTTCCTACTGGGTCTCTGAGTTCTGAGGATGGCAAGTCCAGATGTCACCTTTATGCACTATGCTGCACAAGGAGCTTACGTGTCACATATGACATACCTTAAAGCAACCTAAAGGCTTTGGTATACTGGCCTTAAGTCGGTCCATCTTTGACAGAGATCCCTAGTATAATGAATACTGCAACAGTGAAGAGAATGACATCTACCGCTGTGGTAAGATTTTACACAAGTGTATTTTTTTTTGTGCTTTTTATGCTAGAATGTGGGCATTTTTTGTAACTACCTTGGTCCTTACAGGGTCATCCTCCCTCTCTCTGTTAGCAGGAAAGTTGTGAAGGGCTCTTTGGCCAGACTTTTGTAGTCAGCTCAGCTTTAGCTGCCTGATAGTTTTGGAGTGTGGCAGGATATGACCTGTTTAGCCTAATAAGGCTACTTGCAGTAGTGATATTCGAGCATCTAATTTTAAGTTTGCTTGCACAACAGTACCATCTGCCTCCTCATGCATGTGAAAGTTATGTTCTTGACCATAATGATAAATCTAGATGAGATCTGTCTGAGGTAACATATCCACCCTTGTTCCGCCTCCTTTTTGTTAAAGTGGCCTAGTAGCTTATGCTTGCATCTGTCCACTTGAATTTATGTAGTATACTAGACATCTGGACAGGAAGTCACAAGTTGGTACTTTGTGGTTAAAGGGGAGGGACTTAGTAGCCTGGGAAAAATTCAGGTGCCGAGTTATATTAACAGCTGATAACATTAGTCTTGTAATTATTGAGGATGCATATGCTCTTCCAAATCTGTTGAGTGGGTAACTTTCATTTTATATATATACTGAGAAAGCTCTCCTATTTTAGCTAATTAATTTTCTACACCATGGTATAAGGATTAACTTCCATAGTCTTATGTCTGCTTATAATGCCATGGTGGGTGGATGCTGTGAGATGCCTCTGGCAGACTAGATAGCTACCCACTGTGGTACAATATAAAATATATGAATAAAAGTATATAAACGTTCTTAAATAATATGTTGATTATATTGATTATATTTATTAGAGATGTGGATTGATATATATTTATATATATATATATATATATATATATATATATATATATATATATATACATATTTTTGTTTATATACTTTTGTTCATATATTTTATATTGTTGTAAGGAAATAGTAACTGATGAAATGTATATATTTTTAGTGTAGAATGTGTATTTATGAATGAGGTTTTTGTGACTATTTACAGGGTAGAGTGAGATAATGTTTTTAAGTGAGTGTTACGCAGATTTATTGATCAATTGATGGTGTAATTACTTAATTGAATGTGCATTTAACAAATGTATAAAAACTTGGGTGTAACACACATTTTATCTGAAGAAGTCCTACCAGTGAGTAGGATGAAAAGCGCTTTATTTGATTAAACATTTCGTTGCTGGTTGCACCTGTGCCTTTCCGTGGACTTCTTTCACTTGGTTTTTTACTTGTTTGCAGTTCAACTTTAGCAGTAAGAACCATCAACTGCCAGGACCTCTTCACAGATGCATCAGACATAGGGTGGGGTGCTACCTTAGGAGAATGGAGAGTGAGGAACTCATGGAGCTTCACTCAACAGAAAGACCACATCAGTATCAAGGAAATGAGAGCCTTGATAATGGCCTTACTAATCTTCAAAGATCAGCTTCTTCCAGGTACTCTGAGCTGGTACACAAACAATACCACTGTGCTGTTTTACGTCAACAAACTGGGGGCAAGGTCCTACCTCCTGGCCCTGCAGTTGTGGGAAATTGCCTGAAAGACAAATCATCCTCCAGGTGGTATAAGTCCCTTTTGCAGACGGTGTGATGGCAGATTCATTAAGTAGGACCATGACCCTGTCTCACAAGTGGATGCTGAACAGGGACATGTTTCTGGAACTGTTCCATCGATGGTGTATTCCAGATGTGGATCGCTTTGCCTCCCCATGAACAGACAGCTTCCAACCTTCTGCTCCAGGACACTGCATCCAGAAGCATGGAGGGTGGATGCTCTCTCAATTCCCTGGAAGGGGATGTACACTTATGCATTCCCTCCCTTCCTTCTCATTCAAAGAGTCTAGCCAAGGTCAATCACCACAAGTTATCCCACTGGATGGACCTGCTCACACAGGAGAAGGGAACACTCTTACACCCCCAACTGTCCACACTGAACCTTACACTGTGGGTGATAGGGCGCTGATTCCCTTCAGACACCTGTACACAGAGGACGTGATTGAGGTTTAAGTGGAAGAGATTTTCTATATGGTGTCAGAAAAAGAACTTACAACCACTGATGGCAGAACCCCAGTGGTCTTGTCCTACCTGTGTGATTTGATGAAGTCTGAAGTATCTTAATCCTCCATTAAAACGCATTTATCTGCCATCTCAGAACACGTGCTACTGGTACCACCTTTGGCTTCCAGGTTAGAAGTTAAAATTTTCCTGAAAGGGACTCTACATCTCAGGCCCCCAAGGAAGCCTATTCCACCTACTTGGGATCTAAATTTTGTTCTGGAAAAGTTGACTCTCCTACTCTTTGAACCAGCCAAAGACTAGTCCCTCCAACACTGCACTTGAAAAACTATAGTCTTGGTAGCCATCACTTCAGCCAGAAGTGTTTTGTAACTTCAAGCCCTTATGGTTTCTCCCCCTTTTACTGTCTTCCACAAGGACAGGGTATGTTTATTTACCAACCCAACCTTCTTGCCTAAGGTGGGCAAGGAACTGTCCTTGAACCAGGCCATCAACCTGTTAACCTTTTTCCCCTCTCCACAAAACCCAGCAGAAAGGATACTTCACTACTTAGACGTACACAGACAACTCGGATATTATTTGGCTAATATCAAACCCATCTGCACGTCAGACAGGCTCTTCATCTCATACCACCCAAGAGCCCTGGGATACCCTGTTTCCAAGCAAACCGTATAATCTTGGATATCTAAAAGCATCTTCTCCTGTTAGACAACCGATGACAGAACGTTCCCCTCTCTTGTAAAGGCACACACCACTACGGCAGTGTCCTCCTCAGGGGAATTTAACGGTTTGGGCACAGCTGCTATTCTCGAAGCACCTACATGGTCCTCTGTCCACACATTTACTAAGCACTACAAATTGAATATTGTTTCTAGAGCCAGAGCAGGATTTGCCAGCGCCATCCTTCATGGGTTTGTGGAAAGTGCTTCTGGTCCTCCACGCTTTTCTTAGGACAGGAGCTTTTGCGTTCTCTCTTGTATTATGGATACAGCAGCATATAGAAGAGAAGGGCATCTAAAGTTAAGTTTAATTTTTACACAACAGTACTTCCCTTTTGAAGATGCTTTTGGAATTGTCAGTAAACCAATGCACATTCCTCTTTTATCAGGGGCACAAAACAGGTTTGGTCCAGGATGTGCACTGACAACTAGGTGTTACCTGAAAAAGGTGTGGGATTTGATTTTACTTATTCATTCATTTTTTAAATAGTCAAATTGTGTCTACAAAGGGGAGAGTTGGTCAGACTCTGTCCTGGAGGGGAAGAATTGTGGATGTTCTTTGCAGTCATAACATTTGGGTTATCTGCTTGCAGGTAGCCCTCAGTTGGCCTGATTAAGTCTTGGGTTCTGCGTTGGCTGCTGTCCCTTCTCCCATGATGTCAGTTTGTCAGGTGTATAAAACATGCAGCCGATGCCATTACATCAGTCTTTCTTGCTGTGTGGTGCCCAAAGCAGAAGAAGTTTGCAAGTGCCAGTCGGCAGACTCCTGAAATTTTCATTTTCGAGTTTCAGAACCGAAGCCTTCAACTAAAGCTAAGTACCCCATTGGGGAAAATTTTTCTTGCTCCTAACCGATGTCAGTAAAAGTTAATAATTGCATTACTTGTGGAAAGCAAATACCTCAAAGATCTTCATTCGTGCTGTATTCCTTGCGTAGGCCCTGACCACGAAGTACCTTGCTGTTGGTTTTGTGCTTTATTTAATCAGCACACTATCTGCCGTCGGTATTTTTTCGCCTCTAAATATTTCAGTTCTCAGTTTAATTATCCAGAATTGTTGGTTAGCCATCCGACTACCGGGATTCCAAAACAACACAAAGATAAAGACAGAGGCAGGCTGCCGAGGTCCAAAACTGCTGACGCTTCTCCTAAGCCAGTCACCAGTTCACCGGTACTCAGTGAGGTGCTTTCGCAGCCCCTGATACCCGCTACTTCTGATTCGCAGGCCTCTACTGAGACCCATTCAGAGTCTGGTATGCCACGAGATGCTTCAACTATGGAACCCGCGGATGTCTCTACCTTGGATGGGTCCGGAGCCGCTCTGCAGGCATTGGCTTTTGAGGGTGTATTCAGGCCTACGGACTTGCATTTTAAACAGATGCCTCTTTCTTTACTTATGCCTAAATCTCGATCCATGCCTAAAAAAACTATGCTCAGTGCTCATGCTTAGGCCTCTATGCCTAAAAAACAAATGATAAGAATGGTTGAAGATCTAATGACTCTAATCAGGGGTAGCCAACCCCCCCCCCCTCTAAGAGGCCTAGGACTGAAGCTGATGGAGTCTTCTGATCAGACTTCTGTTTCTGATTCTTCTGATGATCTGGATTTGCCCTTATCTACTTATGAAGATTCTGATGCAGAGGACTCCATTCCCTCTGCTTCCCCTCCCGAGGATTTTTCTTTTGGGGAAACCTTACATACTCTAAGGGAGCATTTCCACTGGGAAAGCCAGGATTTTTCTGATTCAAAAAAAGAGGGTTAGGAATTTCCTTCTATCTCAGCATAGGCCTTTAGCTATTCCTCCTGTACTAGACATTGTTGATGATGCTTTTTTGGAATCTAGTTTGGCCCCTGATTCCCTGCCTCCTGCTCCCAGAAAACATGACAGATACAGGGTAAAAGATAAAGCAGCTCCAGGGAAACAGAGCAAGGTGCTGAGAAAATGAAGTAAAATAGAATAAAAACTGCACCAAAAGCTCACACACTAAAGATTTTATTTAAACAAAAAAGTAAGCGCTTTCGCAACTAACCAAGTTGCTTCATCAGACAGCTAGTAAAATACTATAAAACATTTAAATAAATAAGACATGTCAGATGATCAGCACTACTAAGGTAATTGGTTATAGTTAATTAAAAAATTGTCATGATTAGTTAAACACATGAGTGCTGTGCATTGTATAGCCTTACTAAGCTCTTATAAAAGTAGAGAAAGCATTTCACATAACAATAACACTGCACATAACAAGCTAACCATTTCTGTATATATCATACTAAAAATTAGCATCCAAGGACAGGTTACTAGAATTTGTGGCAATGGATGTGCTTTGAGAAAAGGTTTAAGGGAAGCAATGCCATTCAAACCTGGGGTTTTTCACCATTAATCTTCAGTATCCATTCTTGCTCAATGCTTTCCGTGTGTGCAAGCATTGCATAGCCTACCAACACATTCATGTTAGTACCAGTTATACCCATCCATCTTTAGGCTTTAACATTAAGAGCAAATGCTTTGCCAACTGCAGAACCTCTAATGTAGTATACTTCTCTTTCTGTGTGTCCTGCCGTTCACTTCATGTAGGAAAAACAAATAGAATGTTCAAAGACAGAGTGCTTGAACATATTAGGGACATCAAAAATAAGAAAGACAGCAGTGCATTAGCTAACCATGTAAGCTGCGAAGGTCCTACACATATTTTTTAATTTTTTGTGATACAAGTAATACATCCTGACATCAGAGGGGGCGACATTGAGAATCACACAGAAAGCATTGAGCAAAAATGGATACTGAAGCTTAATGCTGAAAACCCCCCAGGTTTGAATGGCATTGCTTCCCTTAAACCTTTTCTCAAAGCACGTCAATTGCCACAGAAATTCTAGTAACCTGTCCTTGGAAGCTTTAATTTTTAGTATGATATATACATAAATGGTTAGCTTGTTATGTGCAGTGTTATTATGTGAAATGCTTTCTCCACTTTTATAAGAGCTTAGTAAGGCTATAAGTCCTCCCCTCGGTTGGGTAGCATTCAAAAGACATGCGTGCGTAAATGGGCGTGCCTTCGTTGAAGGTTGGGCATCGAGCAGGCACCTCGACGTTTAGTAAAAATCTACTACCAATCATTAGCAGACTGGAGTTCCGCTGTGGCAACCCCTTACTGGGAAAAAGCCGAAAGACAAACAAGTAAGGCTATACAATGCACAGCACACGTGTTTTTACAGCACTCATGTGTTTTTAATTTAACTAATCATGACAAGTTTTTAATTAACTATAACCAATGACCTTAGCAGTGCTGATCACCTGACATGTCATTTATTTATTTAAATGTTTTATAGTATTTTGCTAGCTGTCTGATGAAGCGACTTGGTTAGTTGTGAAAGCGCTTACCTTTTTGTTTAAATAAAATCTTTGGAGTGTGAGCTTTTGGTGCAGATACTTACAGGGTCCCTGAGTCCCACAAGTTCCTTTTTAAAAATCCTATTGCAGATCCAGAGACTATTTCACAGGAGCCCAAGGGCATTAAGGCTTCTTCTGCTAAAAATCCTACCCCTTCTGATAGAGACTCCAGGGTGCTGGATAGATGGGGTAAGAAGGTTTACACTTCTGCAACCTTGGCCATTAGGGCTTTAAACTGCCAGCTTCATATGTTAAAGTATCAGCAACATGTTATTGGACACTGCTTAAACAGAAAATGATGTTGATTCCTGACTGTGTGGAAAATATAGAATTACAGGATTTAATGCATTCTGCTGAACAAGTTGGAAAGCATACTTTGCAGTGTGGTTTTGATTCATTAGAGGCCTCTTGCAGGGCTGCTGTTACTGGGTCTCTGCTCAGAGGGCATGATAGGCTTAAGGAGCAGTCTTTGCCTGTTCATGTTAAAGCTAAATTGTTGGATGCTCCTTTAAATCAGGACCGCCTGTTTGGTAACAAGGCTGAGGAAGTTCTTAAAAAGATGGAAGATAAAGCTAAATCTATGTAAACTGTTATTAAAGATTTATTTTTTTACAAGTTCAGGCTCCTAGATTTAGTAGTCACTGGCCCTCTAAGAATTGGTCCTTTCCAGCCCCTTCCAGGTCTTCTCAAGCCAAACCCAGACACTGCAAAAACCCCAGGTTTCAGTCCCAGGGGACACACAAAACTAAGCAGTGGGGGGCCTCCACTTCCAAATCTGGGAATAAGACCCCCCCCCCCCATGTTAAACTGTCTCATTGACTTCCTTTTAAAATTTCCAAGCACTTATCAACTGACTGCCCCTTTGGGGGGGAAAGATTTCTCTTCATGCAAAGAATTAGGAACTTGTTACCCAGGACAAATGGGTTTTAAATATAGTATCCCAGGGATACAGATTTCACTTCCACACGTTGCCAACACCAAGCTGGTGGCCAGACCTACCCCCAAGTCTGTGGGCAGAGGCCCAAAGATGAGCACTTTCTCTCAAGCATGGGGGCTATTCAACTGGTACCACAAGCGGAAAAGGGACAAGGTTTCTACTCAAGACTTTTCCTGGTACCCAGAAAAGACAATTCATGGCGTCCTATCCTGGACCCATCTACTCTAAACACCCTTTTGGATATATCAGAATTCAAGATGCTGACTCTTCACCAGTTACTTCCTATGTTAGGCAAAGATGCCTGGCTGGCAGCACTAGATTTAAAAGAAGCATACCTGCACATTCCAATCGGGGAATCTTGCAGAAGATACCTACGCTTCAAAGAAGGCTACATGCACTATCAGTTCTCTGCACTGCCCTTTGGCTTATCTACTGCGCCCAGGGTATTTACAAAGTGCTTAGCTCCAGTTATTGCATTTTGCAAGCAAAGAAATATTCAAATATACCCATACCTGGACGATTGTCTAATTCAGGCGGAAAGCCAGGACATACTTTTGAATCATCTGGCCTTTGTACAAAGGGTACTAACTTGTCTGGGGTACACCGTAAACAAAAAGAAATCACACCTGGTACCCTGTCAACAAATTATATTCCTGGGAGCAAGCTTGAATACAACTTCCCAGATGGCTTACCTCACGCCAGAGAATCAAATTCATTTGACAACTTACTACAAACAAGTGTCCCCAAAAACCCTGCTATCTGCAAGACAAATACTGTAAGCCTTGGGGTTCATGGCCTCCTGCATTCTTCTAATTCCATATGCAAGACTGCATATGAGGGAACTGCAGTGGTATCTAAAAAGCCTATGGTGTCAACATTCTCAAGACCTAGAAACAATGATTCCTATCATACCTTGCCTAGAGTTCCTTTGGTGGGCAGAGGCCTGCCACCAAAACAAGGAACTACCTTTCACACCACCCCCTGCCGCCCAAACCCTAACAACAGACTCATCAGGCTATGCATGGGGGCCTCACCTGGCAGGGAAGTGCATTCAAGGCAAATGGAACCCAAGTTAAATGCACCTGCATATCAATCAAAAAGAAATGTTAGCTGTACAGAATGCTCTGACAGCCTTCAAGGACCATATTCTTCCAGGACAACATGGTAAAAGACGGACAACACCACTGTTATGTGGTACATACACAAGCAGGGGGGTACACATTCTTACCCCCCCCCCTGCAGACTATCTGTGGCATTGTGGAACACAGCCTTGAGCTACCAAGTGCACCTGCAAGCTCAATTCCTGCCAGGAAAATTAAATACACTGGCAGACGGACTAAGAAGAAACCTCATGGACCCACGTGAGTGGAAACTGAAACCAAGGATTTTCAACATATTAGCAAGCAAATGGGGGAGCCCAGATATAGACCTGTTTGCCTCTCCCCATAACTACCAATTGGACAAATTTTGCACAAGGACTCCCCACAAGCAAGCCTGGAAAGTGGATGCTCTGTCCTTCAGCTGGAAAAACCTATCCGTGTATGCCTTCCCCCCTCTGCCTCTGCTCTCCAAAGTACTACTAAAAATCAAACAGGACAAACCAAGGATGATTTTGATTACTCCAGGCTGGCCTTGCCAACACTGGTACCCCCTCCTGCGCAGTGTGTCATGGTCATCTCCATGGCACCTGTCTCAGACTCCTCCCCTGAAGTCTCAGCAGGCGAATCAGATTCTGCACCCTCAGCTTCTAACACTGAACCTTGCAGCCTGGCTATTTACTTAATCTCTCCTTTACCATCCCTCAGCAAACCTGTGATGGATATCATTTTAGAGGCAAGGGGTACTAGAAAATCGTATGCTGAAAAATGGAAAATATTCTGTGCCTGGAAGCAATCTCAAGGAATGAGCACAGCAGCGCCCAATTTACCTCAGATTTTGCAATACTTAACTGAGATGCTTTACAAGGGCCTGTATTTTTCCTCCATTAAAATCCACCCCTCAACCATTTCAGCTCATTATAACACAGAACCTCCCCTCTTCTCTCATCCACTGCTCAAGCAGTGCCTCAGAGGGGCCAAAAATTTGAGACCACCCAGGAGAGCTCCAAACCCAGCCTGGGACCTTAACTTTGTCTTGGAGAAACCCTACCTTCTTTCGAGCCATCTGCTACTGCAGACTTAAAAATTCTTTCTTGGAAAACAGCTTTCCTTTTAGCAATCACTTCAGCTAGAAGGGTATCTGAATTACAGGCCCTTATGGCAGTGGAGCCTTTCACCACCTTTCATGCAGACAGGGTGTCCCTCAGAACCAATCCATCCTTCATGCCCAAGGTGGTATCCAGTGTGGCTCTTAATCAGTCCATTCACTTGCCAACCTTCTTTTCCAATCCACAGAATAAAGGGGAATGGATACTGCATTCCTTAGATGTGCACAGACAACTTAGATACTACTTGGACAGGACTAAACCTCAAAGGAAATCTGAACAACTGCTGGTGGCATTTGCTGCAGGGGCAGAGGGGAAGGCTATTTCAAAGCAAACCATTTCTAAATGGATAAGCCATTGCATTAATTTCTGCTATAAGCACCATGGAAAACCTATCCCCCAGGGGATCAGACCTCAGTCCACCAGGGCTGCATCTACTTCTACAGCCTTTCTCAGAGGCATCCCTACCAGGGACAACCTAGAAGCTGCTACCCGGAGTTCTGTACGTACTTTCACAAAGCTTTATCATTTGCCAATTTTCTCTAAATCTAGAGCTGGCTTTGCCACTGCAGTCTTGCAGGGCCTTATGGCTGGTCCTAATGCTATCTAAATTCCTCCTCCCAACCATAACTTTGGGAATCTACCCAAATGTAATGACTGCAACAGTGAAACATGAAGAACATAGTACAGTTGTGTACACTTACCATAAATGGAGATGTTCAAGTGCATTTACTGTTGCAGTCATGGTTACCCTCCCTCCAACCCCCTTACTTCTTTTGACTATACCTCTGCTTTCCTTTACTATGCTTAAAAGCCTTTTTGGTGTATTTGATTTTTTGTTGGAGGTATATCTTTGTACTTTTATATTAAATTGCTTCCCATTAGGGGGGCACCCGACATCTGTGGCAAGAAAAACTGATGTAATGGCATCGGCTGCATGTTTTATACCCATGATGACCTGACGTAATGGAAGAAGGGACAGCAACCGACGCCGGACTCAAGACTTTGTTAATCAGGCCGACTGAGGGCTACCTGCAAGCAGATAACCCAAATGTAATGACTGCAACAGTGAATGCACTCGAACATCTACATTTATGGTAAGTGTACACAACTGTATTTTCCAAATGGACTTCAAGCAGATTTCATAATTGATTACCTTGCCATCATGATAAATTTCTAGCAGATGTCAATAGAGGAATGGCTGCCTGTAGTGCTCTCCAAGTATGGTCTCACTTGCAGACAAGTAAGCTACAGCTGCTTAGTCTTAATTGCTTACCTTCAGCAAGAATGGTCTGAACTGTGAATCTGGATGTTTGACTTTATTGGAGCACAGCTAATTGACTCTAATTGCTTTATTTTAGTAATATGTAGCAACATGTGTCCTATTTATTGCTACTTGAGGGTCAACCCCAGCCAAAGACCCATCATGAAAGGTCATCGGTGTTAGGTACAGTAGACAGTATTCATTCTGGGTGAAGGCCCCCTTTACTTTGTCTTGAATTGTCTGTTACTGTCTCCCTGCAAGTGGGTGTCTCCCCTGCTATAGCCTTTGCTGTTGGACTTGTCTGGTAATTGGGCAGTACCATACTTGTGTATAACTTTGTGAATAATCTGAGTATGTCATCTTTATGGATGTGTATTGATTAGAAAGTGGAATGTTTGCTGGTGGCATGTGATGAAGTGGGCGATCTCTAGGGGGATAATGAACAGCTTGGGACATTGTCGTAGTGTGCAGTGTTAAGTCCAGATGGATATCTCTGAACATGGTTTTGTAACATTTCTGCTGTAGGGTGAGTGGATCCATCATAAAAAATTGCTTTGTAAATCATCTGATTCAGTAGAAAGTTCTCTTGAATATTGTGATGTCCTTCTATTCTCACGTTGCAGTATTCATTGCAGTAGGGAGGTTGTTGCCTGCAGCGCTGACATCCGGACAGTATACCAAAGTCTTTGGTCCAGGAGACTACGTGTGACGTCCTCTGTCAGAGCCATAAACCGGTGTAGGGTATAAAAGTGACATCTGCACGTATCCTCTTATTTTTCTGCCGCAGTGAACGTCCGGACTCTTGTTTGCCAGTTTGGAAAGCAGACAGCGAATTCTCAGACCAACCTCTACAGATCAGACGACCGCTTCATCTATCACTGCAGGTAAGTACCCTGTTGGGTTTTCATTGTCTTTTTTTTATAGCTAAGATTTAGATGTCCAGTAGAATGGGGAAGTGTGCTTGTAGGAGACAAATTCCTCGCAAGAACACGCACGACAAGTGCATATTTTGCTTAGGCGAGGCCCACGAACATACCTGTCCCATTTGCAAACACTTCACAGCCATCTGGCCACGTTAAAACTGTATTTAGAAAAGCAAAGGCTGCGATGTCTTGCACTCGGTATGGAAGGTAGAGTAGGCTCATCCGATGAGCTGTCGTGGAAGAAGGCCAAGAAAATCAGGTCAAATTCCCACTCTACACCTCAGACATCCGAGCAGATTCTGGAGGCTGATGAAGTCCCGGGATGATCTCAGACCGCCGTTTCCAAACCAGGCCTGGTAACCTCAATGGAAGCTGGGATGGCGGAAACTTTAAGTACGTCTGCTGAGACTAATCACCCATCAGGCCCTGATGATGGAGAACCACGACTCATTCAGTCAGAAGGCCCTACTCCTGCACTTCCATCCACCCAGACGGCTCTCATTCTTTCAAAACTGGCTACCACCTTGAAGAGAAGGCAAAAAATAAAACATCCTGAGTGTTAACCGGTTCCTGGATGGGAAGTTTTCTCAGTCTTTTTAAGGCATTCCAGGCCTTACAGAAAAAAACAACCCCCTCTTGCTTCTCCTCCAGGGCCTCACTTAGAAGTGTCAGAGGAAGACTACTCCTTTTCAGAAGAATCTATTACATATGGATCACAAATAGACTCTCCCAAGGATTTCATTACCCCAAAGGAGTAGGATCCCATCACTCCTGATATCCCTTGGGAAGAATTCACCTTTGGAGACGCATTCTCCCTCATGAGGGAACATTAAGTGGTAGGCCTCAGAGGTCTCTAACACCAAGAAAAGGTGCTTTGACCTACTGCAAATGGAACAACCATCCCCTTCTGCTGTGCCCCCTTTGCTACCTGCCTTCCAGGATGGCCGCTTCACAGTTCCCAGACTCACAGCTACCAGCCTCAAAATGTCCAGACCGTTTTTATAAGTTCCCTCAAGACACGCAATTCCTTTTTAAAAACCCTCCAGCAGACCCATCAGTTATTGCAGTATCTGCTGATAAAACATCCAGACAATTACCATCTACTGCTCTCTGCCCTACTGATAAAGACAGCAAATTCATGGACAGATTAGGGAAGAAAGTGTATACCTCCTCTACTCTGGCTATAAGAGCTCTCGGCTATCAAACTCACATGGCTAGGTATGTCCTGGACACCATTACCACAGCTTCTGCCCTCCTCTCTGAGGCTCCTGACTCTTCCATTAAAACCCAGCTTAACACCTACTTTCCACAGCATCTCAAGTGACTAGGCACTCCATCAGTTACAGTTATGATGCTGTGGAAACCTCTAAATCTGCTGCATCAGGCTCTGTTTTAAGGCGATATTCCTGGGTGAGACTACAACCACTCCCTATGGATGTACAGACTAAATTGCTTGATGCTCATTGGACAGTAAAACCTTATTTGGACAAGCCTCAGCAGAGCTTCTCAAATCCCTTCAAGAAAAGGGAAAAGAACTTCAAAACCTAAAACATTTGCTGGTGTCTCCTATCCCCAGATATCACAGAAACTATCCACAAAGACCTTCTTTTGTTAGGAGACGGTCTTCACATTCAGCTTCTCAGCAAATGGATGCAGCCAACCCAGGAAAAGCTCTACTCCCAGGTTTCCTACCAACCCTCTGCCCCCCCTCCCCACCCTTTTGGAGTTCGTCTGATCAAACCAGACCGCCTCCACTGTGACTTACAACTATTAGATCCAAACACCCCCCATCCCTTTGGCTCACCCTCTCACTACCCTCTTGGCGGAGAATTACATCAGAATAGTGGATCCTCTCTGTCATTCATAAGGGATACTTCATAACTTGGTGGATGTTATCCCCTTCTGGGGAACTCCCCAACCTCCTACAAATCAAACTCACCTTTTCCCACCATCATTCAACAGCTACTAGGTCAGGGCTCCATAGAACAGGTACCCTCCCCACAAAGAAACTAAGGTTTCTACTCCAGAATGTTTCTGGTACCAAGGAAAGATGGCCCATGGAGGCCAATTCTGGATTTATCTTTCCTAAACCTGTTTCTCAAGGTACCCAGCTTCAAAATGATTACCTTACCCTTGCTGCTACCACTCATACCAACAGAGGCTTTCATGGTAGTCCTGGATTTGAAGGATGCCTACCTTCACATTGCTATACATCCAGATTACAGGAAATTCCTCCGCTTTGCAATAGGTTCTTGGCATTTTCAATTCTCTGCCTTGCCTTTTGGACTTTCCACTGCTTCTCGAGTCTTCTCAAAGTGTCTAGCACCTTTCATTGTTCACTGCAGAACACTGGGTATACAAATATACCCATATCTAGATGACCTGCTCATTCCTCACCAGGACCGCCAAGTCCTTCTGCTCCACCTACAGCAGGTGATATCTACCCAAACTCAATTAGGGTTTACCATAAACAATGAAAAGTCTCACCTGAACCCCACTCAGCACCTGCTGTTCTTGGGATGCAGGATCAGAACAAATAGATTGAAAGCCTTCATTCCAGACAAAAGGATCCTAGACCTTTGTCTATACTTCACCAATCTCTTTAGACACACCTACCTTGCCAGCCCGAGAGTTCCTAAGGATGTTAGGCAATATGGCATCCCTAATACCCATGCTACCTCTGGAAAGACTCCACATGAGAAAAATCCAGTGGATCCTAAAGAACTTATGGAGCCAACACTCCCACCCTCTGGACCACCCCCCTTCCCCTACTTCAGTGCTTGAAGAGGGAACTCCAGTGGCTGGTATCAGCCATCCAGCTCAACCTCACAACCCCCTTACAGGTTCCGACCTTCTTCAACAAGTCTCCACAGGCACATCAGACCTGGGTTGGGGTGCAGTGCTTGTACACAAACCGAAGCAATTCACCATGCAAGGGAAATGGCCCACCCTAAGACAAAAGGACCATATCAAGATCTGGGAAATGAGTGCACTACTGTTTGCCTTACAGACATTCAGTTCAGCTCTACAGCCAGGAACTCTGAAAGTGATCACAGACAATATGACTGTCCTGTGGTACATAAACAGGAGTTACAAGATCCTACCATCGTTGCAGCCTGGCCACCCAAATCTGGACCCTAGCATAGTCACTCCAGATTCATTTGGTAGCAGTGTGTATTCCCTCTATAGAGAATGTTATAGCAGACACACTCAGCAGAACTTCAGCCCCCTCTCATTAATGGATGCTTCAGAGAGAGGGGTTCCTGGATATTATCCACAGGTGGGATATTCCACAAGGAGATATTTTTTCCTTGTCTCAGAACAGACAGATGCCCAGGTTCTGCACACGGGGCCCGCATCTGCATGCCTGGAAAGTGTACGCCTTCTCCTTTCCTTTGGAGGGAATGCATCTCTATGCCTTCTCCCCCTTCTCACTGATTCAGAAATTCCTCCTGAAAATCCAGAGGGACAAACCCAAAAACCTGTTGATGAACCCCTTTTGGCCAAGATAGCATTGGTTTCTTCTTCTACACCTACTAGCCAAGGGCAATCATCATAGGTTACCCACCGAATAGACCTGCTCACACAGGACAGGGAATCCCTACTACACCCTCAATTGTACAATCTGAAACTGACCTTATGGGTGATAAGGTTTTAATCCCCCTCAGACACCTATACTCAGAGGACATACTCAATGTTCTGCACGAGGCCAGAAAAACCAAGTACCAGGAGAAATAGTTTCTTAATGAAAGAGATTCTCCTGGTGGTGTCAAAGGAAAAGCCAGGACCCTATGACTACTTATGAAACCTTGGTCCTTTCCTGTTTGTATGAGCTCCTTCACTCGGGACTAACTTGCTCTTCAGTCAAAGTCCATTTATCTGCCATCTCTACTTGTCTGCCCATGTTACCACCTCTGGCTTCAAGATTGGATGTCAAGCTTTGCCTGAAAGGGGTGCTTTATATCAGACCCCCCCAAAGAAAGCCCATACCTCTCTTCGATCCTGAATTTTGTACTAGAAAAACTTACATCGTCACCTTTTGAATCAGCACATTCAGTACCACTAAAACTGTGCACTTTAAAAACAGTTCTGCTAGTGGACCTTACTACCGCCAGGAGGGTATTGGAGATACAAGCCCTTATGGTTACCCCTCCTTACCTTATTTTTCACAAGGAGAGTGTTGCCCTCAGGACTAACCCCTCCTTCATGCCTAAGGTGGTTAATGAACTCTCATTAAACCAGACCAGTAATCTGCCTGTTTTTTACCCTCACCCACAAAATCCCTCAGAGAGGACTCTACATTCTCTAGATGTCCACAGGCAACTGAGGTACTACTTAGACAAAACAAGACCTATTCATAAGTCTGACCAGCTGTTCATCGTCCATCCGGGGGCTCTAGAGCAGGGAGTCTACAAACAGACCATTTCATCATGGATCTCCAAGTGCATTGCCATATGTTATTCCTTACATGGACATGTCAAATCCCACTCCACCAGGGCAGCTGCTTCCTCAGCTGCCTTTTTCAAGGGAGTTGATTACACCACAATGTTAGAGGCTGCCACTTGAACTTCAGTACACACCTTTACCAAACATTATAAACTGGACCTAGCATCCAGAGCTGGGTTTGCCAGATCAGTTCTCCAGTGTCTCATTGACCAGGGACTCCAGTCCTCCACCCTGGCTCATTCCTAAAAGCTTTGGTACTCTCCCTACTGTAATGAATACTGCAACATGCGAATAGAAGGACATAGAATAGATGTCCTTTTCTTCCATGTTGCAGTATTCAGTCCCTCCTGCCCCCTCTTCCTTACCTATTTTGCATACTTGTGGGGACATAGTAGCCACTTTTTTTTCTCCCCCTTTCACAGTTTCTCCACTATGCACAGCCTGCATAGTTTAGCCTACTGTTGGCCAAAGGAGAAGAGGAGGGGGAAGGCATGCCCGAAAGCGAAAGAGAGGAGGAAGGTTGAGTATAGTAGTTGAGGGTAGGAACTTTGAATGTTGGGAGTATGACTGGTATAGGGAGAGAGCTAGCTGATATGATGGAGAGAAGGAAGGTTGATATATTGTGTGTGTATGAGACCAGATGGAAGGGGTGTAAAGCCAGGTGTATAGGAGGCGGGTTCTGATTCTATTATGGTGTGAATGGTAGGTGAAATGGGGTAGGGGTTATCCTGAAGGAACAGTATGCCCAAGAGTGTTTTGGAGGTGAAAAGAGTGTTGGATAGAGTGATGTTTATGAAGCTGGAAATGGTGTAATGAATGTCAGTGCATACGCTCCGCAAGTTGGGTATGCAATGGATGAGAGAGAGAAATTTTGGAGTGAGCTGGATGAAGTGGTTGTGAGTGTACCCAAGGGTGAGAGGCTGGTGATTGGAGTGGATTTCAATGGGTATGTTGGTGAAGGGAACAGAGGGGATGAGGAAGTGATGGGCAGGTATGGTGTTAAGGAGATGAATGCAGAAGGTCAGATGGTAGTGGATTTTGTGAAAAGGATGGACATGGCAGTGGTGAATATGTATTTTAAGAAGAGGGAGGGGCATAGGGTGACATACAAGAGTGGAGGAAGATGCACACAGGTGGATTATATCCTATGCAGGAGGCCCAGTCTGACGGAGCTTGCAGACTCTAAAGTGGTGACTGGAAAGTGTAATTAGGCAACATAGAATGGTGGTCTGTAGAATGACATAGTGATCAAGAAGAAGAGGACAAGTGTGAGAGCAGTGCCAAGGATCAAATGGTGGAAGTTGAAAAAGGGTGATTGTGAGGTGGAGTTCAGGGAAGAGTTAACAGGCACTGGGGGGCAGTGAAGAGTTAGTGAATAGCTGGGTAACTACAGCGGAGCTAGTAAGGGGAGACAGCTAGAAAGGTGCTTGGTGTGACATCTGGACAGAGGAAGGAGGACAAGGAGACCTGGTGGTGGAATGAGGAAGTACAGGAGAGTATACAGAGATAGAGGTTGGCAAAGAAGTGGGATTGTCAGAGAGATGAAGAAAGTAGACAGGAGTATAAGGAGATGAGGCGCATGGCAGAGAGAGAGGTGGTGAAGGCTAGGGATAAGGCATATGGAGAGTTGTATGAAAGGTTGGACACTAAAGAGGGAGAAAAGGGCCTGTACTGATTGGCTAAACAGAGGGACCGAGCTGGGAAAGATGTGCAGCATGTAAGTGTGATAAAGGATAGTGAGGGAAACGTACTCACAAGCGAGCAGAGTGTGTTGAGCAAATGGAAGGAGTACTTCGAGATGCTGATGAATGAAGAGAATGAGAGAGAGAGGATGGATGGATGATGTGGGGATAGTGAATCAGGAAGTGAAACAGATGATCAAGGAGGAAGTAAGGACAGCTATGAAGAGCATGAAGAATAGAACGGCTGTTGGTCCAGATGACACACCAGTGGAAGCATGGAAATGCTTCGGAGAAAAGGCAGTGGAGTTTTTATCCAGATTGTTTAATAAAATCTTGGAAAGTCAGAGGATGCCTGAGGAGTGGAGAAAGTGTTTTGGTACCCATTTTTAAGAATAAGGGTGATGTGCAGAGCTGTAGTACCTCCAGAGGGATACAACTGATCAATCACAGCTTGAAGGTATGGGAAAGAGTAGTGGAAGCTAGGTTAAGAAGGGCGATGATTAGTGATCAGCAGTATGGTTTCATGTCGGGAAAGAGCACTACGGATGCGATGTTTGCTCTGAGAGTGTTGGAGAAATATAGCGAGGATCAGCAGGAGTTGCATTGTGTCTTTGTGGACTTGGAGGAAGCATATGATAGGGTGCCTAGAGAGGAGTTGTGGTCTTGTGTGAGGAAGTTGTGAGTGGCAGAGAAGTATGTAAGAGTGGTACAGGCTATGTACGAGGTTTGTGTGAGAGTGGTGAGGTCTATTGTGGGAGTGACAGATGTGTTTAAGGTGGAGGTGGGATTAAATCAAGGATCAGCTCTAAGCCCTGGACAGGTTGACAGACAAGATCAGATAGGAGGCCCCATGGACTATGATGTTTGCAGATGACATTGTGATCTGTAGTGAGTGTTGGGACCAGGTTGAGGAGACCCTGGAGAGGTGGAGATGTGCTCTAGAGAGGAGAGGAATGACTGCAGCAGGACTAAGACAGACTATATGTGTGTGAATGAGAGGGAGGATAGAGGAATCGTGACGATGCAGGGAATAGAGTTGGCGAAGGTGGATGAGTTTAAGTACCTTGGGCTCAGCAGTTCAGAGTAATGGTGAGTGTGGAAGAGAGGTGAAGAAGAGAGTACACGCAGGGTAGAATGGGTGGAGAAGAGTAAGAGTGTCAGGAGTGATTTGTGACAGACTGGTACCAGTAAGAGTGAAAGGGAAGGTCTACAAGAGGGTAGTGACACCAGCTATGTTGTATGGTTGGAGACTGTGGCACTGATAAAAAGGCAGGAGTCAGAGCTGGAAGTGGCAGAGTTAAAGATGTTAAGATTTGCACTGGGTGTGACAAGGATGGACAGGATTATAAATCAGTATATTAGAGGGTCAGCTCTGGTTGGACAGTTTGGAGACAGTCTGAGAGACTTGATTGCATCGGTTTGGATATGTGCTGAGGAGGGATGCTGGGTATATTGGGAAAAGGATGCGAAGGATGGAGCTGCAAGGCAAGAGGAAAAGAGAAAGAACTAAGATAAGGTTTATGGATGTGGTCAGAAAGGACATGCAGGTGGTTGGTGTGACAGATGAAGATGCAGAGGACAGGAAGAAATGGAAACAGATAATCCGTTGTTGCGACCCCTAACGGGAACAGCCGAAAGAGAAGAAGATACAACCTACCTAGTACCCTAGGGGTCTAGTCTACATGCAAGTCTCAAGTCTCCCCCCGTTCTGACCCGCTTTAAACCTACAGGAGTACTACTGTATGCGCAGTCCCTTCTGAAGAGGGTACGTGCAGCTGTCACTTTTAATACCCTACGTCAGTTTATGGCTGTGACAGAGGATGTCACACATACCCTCCTGGACCAAAGACTTTGGTATACTGTCCGGATGTCAGCGCTGCAGGCAACAACCTCCCTACTGTCATGAGTACTGCAACATGGAACAGAAGGACATCTAAGTTTATGGTAAGTTCTTACACAATTATTCTTTTTAGCCATTTAAGGTAATTGATCCCTGAAGTTGTCAGCTACTCAGTCATGCTTGACTGGAATGTACTTGAAATTAAATTTAATACCCCTCTGTAACTCTTTCTCTTCACATTTAGGAGGAGGATGTGGACTTTCTGGCAAAGTTTTCAAAACTTATTAATGGAATGGGTCAATCCTTAATAGCGAGCTGGAGCAAACTATTGAAAAATGGTGACCTTAACAATGCTCAAATGACCCTTCAAGCCACAGAAGCCAAGATATCACTTATGCTTCAGTTACTTAATCATGAAGATGATGATATCTCCTCAAATATAATTGGATTTTGTTATGATTATCTGCACACTTTGAAACAGGTATGCTTTTGATATAAGCTAGTACCAATCCAAAACAAGTTTTAGGATTTTTGTAATTATATACTGCAATGAAATAAATGAATTTTGGAAATGTCATATATTTAGATAAGTCTTTTATGACTAAATGAATTAAGTGCACTGTAAAGTTATGCAGGTGAGAAATGTGAGCACAGTTCATGAAAAGTGCCTTGGAGCAGTAAGTAAATATCATTGCTGCCCTCTTTTTGTATGTGTTTAGTTCTGGTAAGTTATGCTGCTGTATATCAAGTTATTGTAATGGTCCTTAAGGGTAAGAGTACCGTAATTGGGTCTCTGTCTGGCTATTGAATGGGAAAAGCATTGAACTGCATGATCTGAAGTAGTTTACTTCATTTGATCTTCAACCTGTAGGTTTTGGATCCACATCGGATCGGACACAGCTGCATTTTCCAGCTATGGATGTGAGCTCCAGACTCCTCCCCTTACCCATAATGCCCCTGTCTCCCTTCAGATCTCGTTTGCTGCCATAGTGGTTACAATTATGGTTTCTGAGCTCCAGCTAGTGGGTTACGTAAGTGAAGTAATCTCTTGGTTTCTCTCTCTGACTACTTCTGTTTCTTTCTTACATCCTTTACTTTCACTCGCATCTGAGTCGGATATAAAAAAAAAAAAAAAAAAAAAAACTTTACTCTTCTCTCCTCCTATCTGAGAGCGCGAGTGTGTGTGTGTGTGTGTGTGTGTGTGTGTGTGTGTGTGTGTGTGTGTGTGTGTGTGTGTGTGTGCCTTTTGGGCCTGTGTGGGTATGGCAGAAGCCCCTAAGGCAGGATTTAGCAAATATACAGTGTGTGGCCATAAGCTATCTCTGGCAGATGGCCACACTCTGTGCGTGGTTTGCCTCGGTGCAGATCACGTCAAGTCCCCCTGTCCTATTTGCACTGGTTTCAACCCCAGACACTTAAGGACAGATGGGACAAACTGATACTGAAGGGATTACTCCCCTCTTCAGGGACTACCATCCCTTCCTCTCTAGCAGGGATAGCAGCAGCTGCTGCTTCTAGTTCCTCTTACCCGGCCTCTGGGACTCAAACTCTCTCCGAGGTCCGGGGAAGGGAACAAGGCCAAGAAGGACCATTCCCTCAAGCGGTCCCCTAACCACTCGTAGGTGGCAGCTCCGCCACCAAAAGTCAGGCCAGTAACTAGGCGTAGATTTCTTCACCTACGCTCCCCCAGGTTCTCCCCCGAGCCCGAGGAGACTTGTAGTCCATTCTCAGTAAGGGCTTCTCCCCACCGGCTCTCCCATCCAGTTTTGTTTGTGTCCTCACGCTCCACCCAAAGTTTAATCAAAGCAGAGATGGACAATATGACATGGAGATTCATCCGCA
The DNA here is from genome assembly GCF_019279795.1 of Protopterus annectens. Taxonomy (NCBI): domain Eukaryota; kingdom Metazoa; phylum Chordata; order Ceratodontiformes; family Protopteridae; genus Protopterus; species Protopterus annectens. The sequence goes on along the minus strand of NC_056745.1, from coordinate 533,851,897 downwards.
CCCAGATCCAGATGGGGGTGTTGCCAGCGCCCTCCCCCTCTGAAGGGGGCTCCTTGCAACCTTTGTTCTGACCAGTAACTCCTCCTCTGATCCGACCAGCAGTTTTGGAGTTCTTGGATCTGAGGACTCCCTGGGTCGAGCGGTCAGCGACGGCGGTACCATGTACCTCGATGCCAGCCATTGCCTTGAGCTTGTCGGATCTGACAGGATCGGATCTGGGCTCTTGGAGTCATAGCCTCAGGGTTGGATCTGAGGGGTGTGCTAAGGACTGGAGCATTCCTCTCAGCATCTTGGCTTCTGGAGGTTCGGCTCTGACTCCCCTATTGGGTCAGAGGGGGACGGGCCCTGCCAGTACAAGCCAAGAGGTTTGCTCCCCCTCCGCATTTGATGTGGTGGAGAGGGTTCTCTCTCTGTAGAGGCCTCTGACCATTTAGTCCTCGAACTCTGCCCAGACCCCCTGCTTCTAAGTGCAGCTTCGACCATCTTGCCATCTCAGAGACAGCCCTTGGTCGTGATGCCCCAGGAAGTTCCAGTGGAACATCAAGAGCTTTGTAAGTCCTCCGCAGAGAGTCCCCCTGAGGAGGTACCCTGCAAACGTAAGTGTAAGAGGAGGCACTTGGACTCTCCAGCAGAGTCCCTTGCAGAAGACATGGATTTGGATGAAGGGTAAGGTTCCCCAAGGTCACCCCCCCCCCCCCCGAGCATGTCCCATTTGGAGACATCATGGAGCTCCTTCACCAGAGGTTACAAGCGTGGTAAGGCCCCAAACCGACAGACAAGTACGTGTTCCTGGAGGCATTCGGCTCAGGCCCATCAACCTCTTGGGTGTCCCTTCCTGCTGATCCACTCGTAGATTTATTAGCACCTACTGCATGGAAGGAGCCGGACACCATAGAGCCCATCCCTAAGTGCACTGACAAAGTGTTGAGCCCTCTGTCAGACATGACTCTTTGGAACAAGGGGTCCCCCGGTAGATGCGATGATGGTGGCGGCTGCCACCAAGAAGGAGTTTGCTCAGGAGAGCTCCACGGTCCATCACCCTGATCAAGAATCAAGAGGGATTGACCATTTTGGGAAGCGAGTATATGCTTCAGTGACCTTCTCGGTGAGGGTGCTGAACTATAGGACGCATGTCATTAGACTCCAGAAAGATCTAGTGAAGGAGATCACTGAGTCTACCCCAGAGTCCATGTTGGCAGAGGACAAGAAGACCTCCGCTCAAATGCCACTCTAAAACCAGTTGGCAACATGTCCATGCGACTGCGCTCTCATGTTACGGATGGAGCCGCAGGGGCGGCTGGGACAGGTGTTGCTGTCAGGCATCACACCTGGCTCCAGATGTGTCATTTTTCGGAGCCCTTCAAGGCGTCTTTCACCAACCCCCCTTATGATGGTTCTTTCCTCTTCGGGAACTCTCTGAAAGAGACTTTGATCCAGAGCGAGAAGGACGGGAAGACACTGTCTGCCATCGTGATCCACTTCTCTTCTTCTCTCCTCAAAGATCCTTTTTTAGGAATCCGCTAGGAATGAAGATGATGTAGTTCTGGAAGTCTCAGGCGTTTTCCTGGGATGCTCAGGATTCTCCGTCCCTCAGAGGCAGAAGGGGTCAGAACAGATGCTGCCTGAGAGGCAGGGGGGTCCTAGGAATTTTGTGTCCTGAGAACCCTTTCGGAGGGACCCGGGCAGCAGCTCTGAGGGGTTGCCCGACTGCTCATCTCTGGAGGCAGTCAGGGGGGTCGCCTGTCGCTACAGCCGAAGACATGGGAGTCCATTACAAAAGATTGCTGGGTGTTGCGAATCATATTCAGGGGATATTTGGTTCCATTCAAGTAAATCCCGTCTGAACAAACTCTTCCCCAGACATCGCACCCGCTCAACGTGAGGAGGCAGCACTAGAAATACCAAAGTTGCTGAACAAACGAGTCATCCAACCAGTCTCCCCAGGCCAGTCCAGATCCAGTGTTTACTCCAGGTTCTTTTTAGTGCCAAAGAAAACGAGGTACCTCATACCCATCTTGGATCTGTCCACATTGAACCTGTCAGTAACCAAGACAAAATTCCAGATGGTCACATTTCAGTCTATCCTGCCTTTTCTGTAGCCCGCATACTGGATGTGCTTGATCAATCTCCAGGACGCATACTACTACATCACAATGGACAAATGCTCCCGGAGGTTTCTTCGCTTCCAGATGAGACCCAATCACTAGCAGTTCAGAGCCCTCCCTTTTGGTTTCACCACAGCCCCCAGGGTGTTTATCAAAGTGATGGTGGTTGTAGTGGCTCACCTTAGACTCCAGGGTTTTCAGGTCTTTCTGTACCTGGACGATTGGTTCTTTGCTGTCCCTTCAGAGCATCTACTGTGTCAGGCCGGGGATTACTTCATCCAGTTAGCAAATGTTCTGGGTATCATCATCAATCTGAACAAATCTTCTCTAGGGCCGGTCCAAATTCTGGACTTTATTGGGGCACGTTTGGACACTATTCAATTTAAGGTTTTTCTCACCCTGGACAGGATACGCAGTTTAAGAGTGCATGTCTTATAAATTCTTCACGCTCAAGTACCCACAGCCGCAGCAGTGTTCAGGGCGTTAGGTTCCATGGCAGCCACAATCAGTCTCTTGCCTTTGGCTCACCTGCATATGAGAGTTCTTCATTGGACATTTGCGGTCCAGTGGTCCCTATTAGACCTTCCTCTCACCTTTCCAGTGAGAATCTTGAGGGCATGCAGGGACTCCCTTCAGTGGTGGTTTCAGTCTCCGGATATCCTCAAGGGATGTTATCTCTGTGACCACGGATGCCTCCCAGCTAGGGTGGGGGGGTCATTGCTTGGGAAGGACTGTCCAAGGCACGTGGTCCCCCTTCGAGACCGAATTGCATATCAACATTCTAGAGATGAGAGCGGTTCTTCTGGCGTTGCAGGCACTTCATGCCCATCTTCCTCTAGGGATGATTGCCATTCAGACAATATGCCAGTAGTCTGGTAAATCAACAAACAAGGGGGAACCGGATCTTATCCCTTCTCTCGAGAAGCCATGAGAGTGTGAGAATGGGTGATCTCCACCAGCAGCTTTCTAGTAGCAATGCACATTCTGGGGCAGACCAACATTCTAGCGGACAGGCTCAGCAGATCGATTCTGATGCCTTACAAGCGGTCTCTAAATCCTTAAGTAGTAGAACAGATCTTTCTAAAGTGGGGTCAGCCTTGTTGCGATTTCTTCGCATCTCCTTTCAATGCGAAATGCAGTGAGTTTTTCCCTCTGAACCTCCTGGAGGGGGAAGGCCCCAGGTTCATGCTTGGCCCTCCCGGTCTCTTCTATGCTTATACTCCACTAACGCTTATGTCCAGGTTTCTTCAGAAAGCTAGAAGGCTGGGGAGCACAGTCATACTTGTAGCCCCTTTCTGGCCTCACCAGGTTTGGTTCCCCTCACTATGGTGTCACCTAGTTGTTCCTCCATGGACATTGGATGCAGTTCCGGATCTCCTTTCTCATCCCTCACCCAGATCTGGACAGTCTGAAGTTCACGGCTTGGCTGCTGTGGTTCCCATGATTGTCAGGACTCCGGGATTATCATCCCCTGTAAAGTCCATTTTGGTGGCGGCTTACAAATCCTCCACCAGAAAGATGTATCGTAGCAAATGGAGACTTTTTCCATATGGGCTACTTAGTGGGCTTCGGACCCTTTCATGGCTCTTCTTTCAGTGGTCTTAGAGTTTTTGGCCATTATCTTCCATCAGAGTGCTAGTTCTTCCACAGTTAAGGTGCAGCTGGCAGCTATCTCTAATTTCCATGTGGGGGTGAATGTCTTCCCAACTTTGTAAGACCTTCCTTAGAGACCTTTCTACTTAGACCTCCGGTTAAGGACCCTGCGCCTCCATGGGATCTTACCTTAGTGCTACAGGCATTGGTTTCTACATCCTTCGAACTGGCAGCATCGTTTGATCTGCAGTTTTTGACATGGAAAACTGCATTCTTGGTGGCCATTACCTCAGCCAGAAGAGTGTCTGAGCTTCAAGCCCTTTCTATCAAGGCGCCTTACATGATCTTTCACAAGGATAGAGTGTTGTTGCGTACTAATCCATCCTTCCTTCCTAAGGTGGGCGCTGAACCCAGTATTAACCAGACAATAAATTTACCAGTTTTCTTGCCCAACTTCCAGAACAAGTGGGAATACAAGTTGCATCTGCTTGATGTTTATAGACAACTGAGATTTTACTTAGAATGAAGCCCTTCCGCAAATCTGATCAGCTATTCGTGTCTTATGCTAAACCTTTTTTTTAGTCAAATCAGTTTCCAAGGTAACAGTTGCTCGAGCGATTTCGTTGTGCATTTCTCGAGCTTATGAGATGAAAGGTAGGTCCCTGCCAGGACAAGTGAGGGCACTCTACCTGATCTATAGCTTTGTCAGCTGCCTTCTATCTGGATGATATCTGCTTGGCAACTACTTGGTCCTCCTCTCATACCCTCATTTCTTATTACAAGTTGGATATTGTGTCTCAGAATAGAGCATCTTTTGGTTCTGTGGTGCTCCGGAATATCCTTCCATGAGGGCCACCCAAGAGTTTATGGTAGCTGGGGACTCTGTCCCACAGGTTGAAGATCAAATTAAGTAAACTACTTCAGATACAGAAGTTATGCACTCACCATAACGTTCCATCTGAGTAGTTGTATTTCATTTGTCTTTTTTGTTAACCATTTGACTGAGCTAGTCCTGGAACCCTTTTCTAGTACTGACATGACACTGAATAGTATAAAAAGAGCCAATAATTCATGCTGAGCAAAGCAGTAAAACAGCTGTATTCAAAAGTAAAAAAAAAAAAAAAAAGACCAAAGTGTAGTAAATGTAGACTCTGCAGACTAAGGGTTGAGGATCCCTACTTCTGATACTTTAAAGATTAGTGGTAAGAATTTATTGTTAGTTTGTAGGAGAGGGCAGACAGTATTCTCTCTCTAAAAGTTTGAAGGATAAGGAAACCAAGTAAAGTGTCACGCTTCCTGTAACTGGAAGTCGATCTTTTAGCCAGTGTAATCAAACAAGTCTTTGTAAGCTGCATCATGTTTGTAATCCAGATGGAATTAATGAAAGTGAAAGAAAAAACATGCAGTATTTTTGGGTATCAATGTTTATGCTTATGGACTTCCTGTACTCGAATGTCAAGAGTTTAAATAATTTGTGATGGTATGTAAACCACATTTAGACTTTATGTATTTCCTGTGTGGTTTTTGTAGCACTCTTGATATTTTGTGCTGTTACAACTGTACAGGGAGGAAAGAAAGTAAGTCAGCTAACAAGGGGACAGAAGTGTACCACATCCTTTATGGTGTATAGAGTGATATGTGTACTGTTTTCTTGTAATTCACAATTATTTTTGTATGCTAACTAGTTTCAGAGGCTAGCGTTTCTTCTGGAGTTTTGCTTGTTTTTCCTGACTTAGGAAAAATATTGACCATCATTCTGTAGAGTATAGCATGAATATTTGGTAGATTCCATGAGTGATGACACTGAGGAAATAAGACAAGTATAGAATCCTGGACTGAGCCTTGTGGAACATTATCTTGGAAGCAAGGCAATGTGGGCAAACAAAAAAAGTTTTATACATTTCAAGTACTCAAGGTAAAACTTCAGTACTGTTGTGCAAAGCAAGATGGGTAGTTTTGTGGGAAAGATTCAATCAAAGCTATATCAGTCTGATTTCTATTTAAATAGTCAGCTTCCAGTAAACACCCAACTAGTACTAAAAATGTGCTTCTGTACCTAAGTATATTTTGACATTTTGATTGCTGCTCAGTTTAGTAGGCTCATAGGGAAATGTATTATGTTGTGTATGTTCTTCAGCATTGTGTCAAGGTTCGATGGTGGCATCTGCTATCTTAGTTCTTTATATGTTTTGAACACCTTTACTTGTGACATAGACAAATGTACATTAATATAAAATTAATCAAACCGTATTGACAAGTTCACATTTACAAACATGGTACATCACTATATGAAGACAAGATGATCAATTTCAACAATTGGCTTAAGTATTGGTGTCATTCAAAGGGGATCCAATGCCTGTCAGCCTGGGATGACATGCTCGACAAACCACGATGCTTTGCTAGGGACGGCTTGCACCTGTCACCCCTGGGCTTTTGGATATTGGCAAAGGCTCTTGCTTCCCCCATAGTGCCTTTTTTAGGCAAGGCTCAAAAGACAAACCCAGCTCCATAGGTATCACAAGAGATAAGAAACTGAGTAATGCTACTGAACGCCAGAAGTCTAAACCTCAAGATGCATGCACTCGAAACTCTCCTTAGCATGGAGAACATCGATATCTGTGCAGTAACAGAAACCTGGTTCAAGGCTCCCGAGAGCACCCCAGCACTACCAGGTTATACCTCATACCATGCTTTTCGGACCCAAAACTTGGACCGAACCACAAAAGGAGGGGGAGTATCAATATTCGGCAAAGATACCCACACCTCCAGGTTGGTGGCACAGCACGAAGCATCAGAGACTATCCATGTGCAAATAACAGTGGGTAAAACTGCCTTCCAGTTTATAGCCTGCTACAGACCACCCTCCCAAACCCAGGAACCCCACTCGGCCTTCCTGAGAACACTGGAAAATATGAAGGTCTCTCCAAACACCATTATATTGGGCAACTTCAACTACCCAAACATAGACTGGGAGCATTACTCTAGCTCCAACACCCTAGCCCAAAGGTTCCTAGAATTTATAAACTCAAATGCTATGGAACAACTTGTTACCACTCCCATAAGAGGGAAAAACATACTGGACCTGATCATCACCAACATGGGGACTCTATGCTCCAGACCAGAAGTGTATCCCTCACTGGTAAGATCAGACCATAAACTAATCTCACTGGATATTCACATCCCATCCTGACCCCACCCCCTGCCCAGAAAACCACAGTGAAAAACTTCTCTAAAGTAAATTTCACACTTCTCAAACCCGAGGTGGAATCCTTCAAAGCCCCCGAACCTGTGGAAAATACAGCCCAGACCGCAGAATCCTTTATAAACGCATTCTATGAACACCTTCAGGAATGCATGGATCATGCAATCCTAAATAAAACCAAGACCCAATCCTCTAAAGGCAGACATCCTGTCTGGTGGACCCCAGCCATAAACAAACTATACAGTAGAAGGAGGAAGCTACTACATGATAGACCAAACTCCCAAAAAGGGAAGGCATCTCTGATCAGTATTAGCAAAAAACTACGGGCACTCATAAAATCGTCTAAGGCCAGCTTCGGGAGAAAAATTGCACAGGACACGAAGGATAATCACAAGGCTTTCTTTAGTTATGTTAGGAACCTTGGTGGGAATTCCCAGATATGCTCAGAATTACTCCAAAATGACAAAAAATACATCGAACCCACAGACATTGCCAACATCGTAGCTGACAGGTTCAGCTCATCCCCCCCCCTCCTCCCCACCAAAAGGGCAAATATCTATCCCAGCAGAGTGCTGCCCCCCTGACATCTGAGATGCTCAGGTAAGAGCCACCATCTCCAAAGCAAAAAACACAGCATCAATGGGACCAGACTGTGTCCCGGGCTACGTCCTACATGAACTCCAAGAAGAGCTAAACCCAAACATAAAACTACTGTTCAGTCTCAGCCTTACTACAGGATATGTACCCAAAGAGTGGTGTACAGCAACAGTGGTCCCTCTCCACAAAGGTGGTGCCTCAACGGATCCTGGAAACTATCAGCCTGACTAGCTTGGTCAGCAAAGCTATGGAAATGATCATTATGGACCTCATAAATAAAGATATTGGGGACCTACAGACACTGGATCCTACCCAGTTCGGCTTTGCTAAGGACAGATCCTGCCTCTTAAACCTGGTCAATTTCTTTGAAACAGTCTCCAAGGCCATTGACGAGGGGAAGGTGGTCCATACAGCCTACCTGGACCTCGCAAAAGCCTTCGATATAATACCCCACTTGGGCATTATAGATAAGCTCACCAGCTTAAATATAAACCCCTATGTCACTAGATGGGTTGCAAACTGGCTCAAGGACAGAACCCACATGGTTAGAATTGCTGGAGCCATGTCAGACTCCAAACCAGTTAGAAGTGGCATCCCGCAAGGCTCAGTCCTGGGACCTGTCTTGTTCTGTATATATTTCTCGGAGGTAAGGCCAACACGGAAGGACTGTGGCTGACCAAGTTCGCAGATGACTGCAAACTGGGTGCCATAATCGACTTTCCAGCTGACACAAGCATCCTCCAAAAGGACCTCATCGAAACAGACAACTGGTGCCAGAGCCATGGCCTCAAGCTAAATGCCAAAAAGTGTATAGTCATCCCCTTTGGCAAAAACAAAGTGCCCACAAATTACCACATAGGTGGTAATCCATTAAGTACAGAAGAAGTAATTAGGGACCTGGGGACCCAAGTTGATAGCAATCTCTCATTTGACAACCACATGGCCAAAGTGGTTAGAAAAAACATTTTATATAGCCCACCTAATCATGAAGGGATTCACATCTAGATCAGGGGAGGTCATCGTGCCTCTTTACTCATCCCGCATCAGGCCCATAATTGAGTACAATGCCCCTTTTGGGATGTACCTTACCAGACACCTGCAGCAACTGGAAAGACCCCAAAAGTACCTCACCAAGAGGATCAAAGGGCTCAAACAGATGCCATATGCTGCCCGGTTAAAGAAACTCCAGCTCTACTCAGTGGCATACTGCCTGCTCAGAGGCGATCTGTGTCTGACATACAAAAGCCATGTCCAACCCAGAATTAATGGACATGCTGCACCTCAGAAAATCCAAATCCCATCGAGCTACGTGCTCGAGAGACTTGAACCTCAGCACTGAAATAAATAGGACATGCTGGAGGGACAGACTCAAAACCCAGAGGCTCCCTTCACTCAGGAATAAAATCCCAGTCCAGGTTAGGCAGAGTCCTTCATTGACTCTCTTCAAGAGGAATCTTGATGAGTGGATGGGAGATCGTAGGTTTACCCCGGGTATCACTTCTGTGTCATTGTTAGACAGAGGCACAGTATACTAACCTTGAAAAAGGGCATAGCAAAATTTATTTAAAATGGGTGGCGAAAGCCAAACACACTCTGGCTAGGCTTATAAATGCCCTAGGGCAGATAGCCTAGTATGAACCTATGAATCACATATATTCTATACCATATAATCAAAGCAACATTACATAAGTTGTTCAATTCCTTCCTTCTCTTAAACCTCATTCCTACTCCAAAACATAGTTTCCACAATTTCCTTTTTTTTGTAAGTAATTTACTCCTACCCTTTTCTAAAGATCCTCTTTCTGCATTTCTTAATATTCACTGCTTCAGGTGTAGCTGGTTTAGACTTTGATTTCTATTTTCTAGTAATTGCTTTTTGGTACCCACCAGAATTAAACCTAACAAGATGTCTAGGCAATTCAGAGCCGGTGTTCTGGCTCAAAAAAATCACTTCCTTAGTTAAACTCATTTGTTCGCTCAGTATTCTTGATAGAGTGCTCTGTAGGGAGTTTTTAAAGTCTGACAACTCATTGCACTCTTAAAACATATGCTGCCAGGTGAATCTATGTCAGAGTATCGAAAAACACATTGTCAGTCCATATGGTCGAAACCATATGGTAGACAATGCAGTTAATTGAAAAACTGACATAAATCCACACAACACCCAACAACATTAGAAACAATTTTTTTGCAGGTGGCTTTCCCACTGCACCTTCACAGCCCCTGCTAATTATTTATACCAATTCCGAGATCGCACTACAATGGTGAAAAGGTAAAATTCTCTGATCCGTACTGTACTGTGATTTCAGTCAGAATGGTACCAACCAAATTGTCGATTATATAGTCCCAACTATATGGGTTTCAAGAATTTGGTCCTTCCTCTTTCTTCCCCATTACACCTCCAAGATTTGCTATTTACTTGAGGAAAAATTCTTTGGAGTTTGCTTGGGGTATAAAAAGTATCTCTGCAAACGCTTCCAAGCAAAAATCCCTAAATCTTCTAGATTTTGTTGCATATTTGGGAGCCATACATACGTTATCCCATTGTTTCTTTGTGAATTGCTTGTATAATCTCTCTTCCCATTTTTTGTATGATCTCTGATAGACTGCTATAGTTTATTATGTAATATTTTATATGTTGTACTAATTATCCGTTTTTAACATCAGCTTCTGTTATAGATTCATTTAAAAACTCAACCAGTGCAGGCCTTTCATTTAGGATTTCCTTATTACTTTCTCTCTGTTTATAGTATTTATATCAGTCCCTTATAGGGAAGGCAATCACAAGCCTGCATTCCAGATGTTCATCATGTTTCACTGTTGCAGTCATCACACTTGGGTTATGCTGCTGGCAGGCTACCCACAGTCGGCCTGAATTCCAAAGTCCTGGTCCGGCGTCGGTTGCTGTCGCCTCTTCCCTGATGTCAGTGTGCAAGGGGTGTAAAAGATGCAGCCGACCCCATTTTCTCCAGTCTTTCTTGCCTTCTTGGTCTTTTCCCATTCTTTTACCCTTCACTGTCTAATTATTTGTTCCCAGTACATAACGTACATAAACACAAATATTTCAAGCACAAGCATTAATGCCATTCTAGCCTTGCCAGTATACCAAAATAGTTATTCCCATAATAAGTGTCCAGGCTCTACGTAAAAATAACTAAACAAATGCTTACATTAATGTAGTTTGGTAATCTGTTCCATGCATCATGCTCTCTGAGAACTAATTACTACACTTCTCATTCCTACAGAATTGTCTACATAAGTTGTCTGATGATTCCTACTACTTTTAGATAACTCCAACCATTTTCAGAGGTAGTTGTCTCTAAATGCCTATATACCTGAAAAAGATATTTCAAACATCTATACGAGACACTTTACAAGTACAGATGTTTTAGTTTTTCATAATTTAAATTTTCACATCCATGGATGCCCCTTGGTATACTTCTGTTGTACTCTTTTCAGCTAACTCATGATAAGGTTTCCATATTGGTATTCCATACTCTTCATTTAGTTCCTTTTGAAAGGAATATCCCTGTCACAGTCTTCATGGCTCTGTGCCTGCTTGTACCTTTTGGTTTAAGTGGATGTACATGAACCAATGCCTAGCCTTATCTAAGCTGTTCAAACGTAAGACTTTAACCACAAACCTGCATTCATCCTCTCCACTCGTAATGTTTTTTTGTTACACTTCTGTGCCACTCAAGGGTTTTTACTCCTGTTTTTGTCCTTCTCTTCCTCATTTCCCTGGAATAATCATCCTAGACACCTTTGGGAATTTTAGTACTTAGTTCTTCACAGTCAATGATGCAGTAATGAGACTTGGGACATCCTGATGTACTGAAGTCTGCAGCTGGCCTGAAAAACAGAATTTCCCCAGCCATGAGATGTCCTCCTTAGCAAGCTTCAGTGGTATACAGGGTTGTTGGCTTGCTCCATCTTTATTTATTTCTCTATTGCTATGTCAGTCCAATACACCAGACTGGGTATAACAGCACTGTTACTTGCTCTGAAGCCCGAGGGTCCATTTATGTACCTCATTGGGGAAATTTATTGTCTTTTTCTTAGTACTGACTAGCTGTTTGACAATTAAGTTTAGCAATTGTCTCAGGTGTGGGAAACAGTCCCTCACACAAACTTTCATTTGTGTTGATTTTTCCATCTAGGCTCAGAACATGACTTTCCAAACCATTTTGTTTTCAACTCATTTTAATGAGATATATTGAAAAAGTTTAGAAGTGAATCTTTTTGCTTTTGAGAGCAGGTACTACTTGGCCTACATACACAATGGTGTCCACTAGTTCCCAGTCTGAATTCTCAAAAGAAGTGTAAGAGGTACTTGAAGTAGAAGGATTTGTGGAAGGCTAACTATATGCCATTGTCCTGGTGTCCCAACTGTGCTCAAAATCATTGACTTAAGTGAGGTGCTTTCACAGCCCCTTGTTCTGACGTCTGTCTTTCTGGTGGGTGTCATGTCTACAGCCAAGTCTACAATCATGAGGTGACACCAAGTCAGTGGTGGTCTGGTCCAAAGCCTCTGTGCATGCCCTCACTTTTGACATCAGAGTTGTAGTGACTGAGTGAGAGTGGTATCCTTAGTGATCTTCCTTGAAGAGATTCCTTGAAAACAGGTTGAGGCCTGAGGCTTTCTCCACCAGACCCCATCCCAAGAGAGACAAATTTTAACTTCTGTTAGATTTGCCCAAGCCAACCCTGACAAGAATGTTCATCGTGCATACAGCTGCAGTCATAACAGGTGGGTTATCCTGCCATCAGGCGGGTCCTCGGTCGTCCGAATTCCAAAGTCTAGGTCCGGCGTCGGTTGTCGTCGCTTCCTCCCTGACGTCAGTGCGGCAGGGGTATAAAAGAGGCAGCCAACGCCATTTTCTTAAGTCTTTCTTGCCGCGTGGTGCCCGAAGCAGAAGCAGTTCGCAAGTGCCGGTTGGCCAGCTCCTGAGATTTACGAAAGTATTTCAGCCGAAGTCTTCTTGAAAGCTAAGTACCCCGTTGGGGAAACTTTTCTTGCCTCAGACCGATGTCAGACAAAGTTAATAATTGCATTTCCTGTGTGAAGCAAATACCGCATAAGTATTTCCACTCTTACTGTATACCTTGCTTAGGCCCAGACCACGACGTCTCGGCCTGCCGTTTTTGTGCACTATTAAGCATCGGGTGGAGTTCGCCCTTCACTTTTTTGGCAAAAAATGTAATTATATTATGTCGTTGGATACTCCGACTCCAGATGTTCTTCATCTCACATTGCTGCAGTCCTTACACTTGGGTAGTCCGCGTCCTCGGTCGGCCCGAATACCAAAGTATAAGGCTGACGTCGGTCAAGGTGCATTAGACTGACGTCAGTACGTCAGGGTACAAATGCGCATGACCGACGTCATATCCTCAGTCTTTTTTGCTGCATGGTCCGATGCAGAAGCAGCGTTGCGAGTGCAGGTTGGCGTTCTGAAATTTTTCAAAGCTGGAGTTTCAGACCGAATCAAAGTTGGCTAAGTACCCCGTTGGGGAATATTTTGGTTTTTTCTTGCCTCAGTAATTTACCGGATGTCAGAAAAAGTGAATAACTGTATTTCTTGTGGGAAACAGATACCGCATAGGGATTATCATACCTTGTGTATACCTTGTTTAGGACCTGAGCACGACGTTGTTGGGTGTCGCTCTTGTGCTAGATTTAACAAACGCACTATAAAGAGAAGGTTAGATTGTGCCGGGTTAGTTTTTGGGAAGCGGTGCAATTATAAAATGCCGTCGGATGCTCCGACGCCCGCTTCGTCTAAGAAGCGCAAGGACAAAGCAGCAAAGCCTAGGTTAGAAGAACCATCCGTCCCTGACGCCGGTTCTTTAGAGGGCTCGGTGGAGCCGGTAGCTCTGCCAGAAGTTTCTTTGGAGTCCCAGGGAGAGACTTTGTTGTTACAGGATGTGGCCTCTCAGGAGGTAGGCCAGGCTGAAGGGGCTTCTCAGGTGGCTGTTCTCCCCTCCCTTCCTAAGGCAGTTAGGGCCTCTCCTTCTGTTTCCAAGGCTTCTTCCAGAGGCAGGCCAGGTTTAGCTTCAGTTGGTGTCACCCCTAGTTCTTCAGGGTCTGTGCCCAAGAAGCATATGCTTAAAATGGCAGAAGATTTGATTACTCTAATTAGAGGTTCTATGCCCCCTCCTGATAAGAGACCTAGGGTGGAACCTGAGCTTGGGAGTTTTGAGCAGGATTCTGATGCTTCAGAGTCTTCGGCTGAAGACTTGCAGGAGTATTCTCCTTATTCGGATTCTGATATAGATGATTCTACTCCTTCTGCTTCTCCTCCTGAGGATTTTTCTTTTTCAGAAACTTCACTCCATGAGGGAGCATTTTAAGTGGGAAGGCCAGGACTTCTCTGATTCCAGGAAAAGGCTTAGGGAATTTCTGTTTTTACCCCAGCATAGGCCTTTGGCTATACCTCCTGTTCTGGATGTGGTAGAAGATGTTTTTGCAGAGGCTTCTCTTAATCCTGATTCTTTGCCTCCTGCTCCTGTTAAACCGGATAGGTATTATAGGGTGCCTGAAGCTCATAAGTATCTTTTTAAGAGTCCTAGGGCAGACCCAGAAACTGTTTCTCAGGGGCCTAAAGGTGTTAAGGCTTCTGTTGTTAAAAATCCGGTTCCTCCAGATAAAGAGGCAAGGGCTTTGGATAGATGGGGAAAGAAAGTTTATACTTCTTCCACTCTAGCTATGAGGGCTTTGAATTGCCAGTTTCACATGTTGAAATACCAAAACTATCTCCTTTCACAATTGAAGTCTAAGGTAGATGCTCTGGCGGAAGGTATTGAGTGTAAAGAGTTACAGGATTTAGTACATGTTTCTGAACAGGTGGGTAAGCATTCCTTGCAATGTGGTTTTGATGCTGTACAGGCCTCGTCGAGGGTGGCTGCTACTGGTTCTGTTCTTCGCAGGCACGCCTGGCTAAGGGATCAGAATTTAGCTGAGCATGTTAAGACAAGGATTTTAGATGCTCCCTTACAATCTGATGTGTTGTTTGGTTCTCCTGTTGAAGCAGTTTTAAAGAAAATGGAAGACAAGGCTAAGTCTATGCAGACTGTTAAAGATTTTTTACAGGTTCAGCCTCCAAAGTTTAGTAGAAATTGGCCTACTAAGGGGTGGACGTATTCTTCTTATGATTCCCAGTCTAGGGGTAGATCTAGACGTGGCAGGGGCAGAGCTCAGGGCTCTTTCAGGCCTAGAACAGGGAGTTCTCCTGCACAGTCTTCGGGTGAGGGCAGGGGTCAGTCCTTTCGTAAACAGACCCAATGACCTACCTTTTCAGCTGCCAGAGCCTTCTCGCCTGGCAGCACCTTTGGGAGGAAGGTTGGCACTTTTCAAAGAAAATTGGAGTTTAATTACCCAAGACAGATGGGTATTGGATATCATTCACCACGGTTACAGGTTTTATTTCCATACCTTGCCTCCTTTCAAAGGCATGCCAGACATTCCTCCTCAACAAAGAATAGAAGCTTACAAGCAAATTTCTCTGTTACTCCAAATAGGGGCCATACAGCCGGTTCCTATGCCAGAAAGGGGCCTAGGATTTTATTCTCGCCTGTTCCTAGTACCAAAAAAGGGGAACACGTGGAGACCAATTTTGGATTTATCTATCCTCAACACTTATTTGGACATTCCCAAGTTCAAAATGTTGACGTTACAACAGCTTTTACCTCTGCTGGGCAAAGATCACTGGATGGTAACTTTGGATCTCAAGGAAGCTTACCTTCATGTTCCTATCAGACTAAGTTGCAGGAAGTATCTGCGTTTTCGAGCTGGGAATTCTCACTATCAGTTCTCTGCATTGCCCTTTGGCTTATCTACTGCCGAGAGTATTCACGAAAGTTCTGGCTCCAGTGATAGCTTTCTTCAGACTAAGAGGAATACAGATCTATCCTTATTTGGACGATTGCCTGATTCTGGCTCAAGGGAAGGACGAGCTTCTTCAGCATTTGGAATATGTGATAGCAGTGCTAAGATGCCTGGGGTATTCTGTGAACGAAATAAAGTCCAGTCTAGTACCCTCTCAAGACATGTGCTTTCTGGGTGTGAGACTGAATACAGCAACCCAGATGGCCTTTTGACCCCGGACAAACAAAAGAATCTTTCCCTTTACTTCCGTCAACTATCTCATCAGTCCGGGCTGACTGCAAGGACAGTCCTTCAAGCCTTAGGGTTCATGGCATCTTGTATTCTGGTGCTTCCCAATGCCAAACTGCATATGAGGAAGCTGCAATGGTATCTCAAAATGTATGGACACAGCACTGCCAGGATCTGGACACTGTCATTCAAATAATACCTTGCATTCAAAAGGAATTTTTGTGGTGGGCTCAGGAATGTCACCTAAACAAGGGACTCTCTGTGACCCGGCCAGAGGCGAGTCAGATTCTAACGACAGATGCCTCAGACAAAGCTTGGGGAGCTCATCTGAATGGAAAGTGGATACAAGACAAGTGGCCTGCCAGACTACAACATCTACATATCAACTTGAAGGAGATGTTAGCAGTCCAGTTTGCATTAATGGCTTTCAAGGATTTACTTCTTCCAGGGCAGGTGTTGATTCTAACAGACAACACAACTGTCATGTGGTACATCAACAAGCAAGGGGGAACACATTCTTATCCTCTATGCAGGCAAGCAATGATTTTATGGGAGACTGCTCTAAGTTTGCAACTAACTCTTCAAGCAAGGTTTCTGCCGGGAGCACAGAACTCCTTAGCAGATGTGTTAAGCAGGCAAATCATGGATCCCCACGAGTGGAAATTGGATCCTCATGTATTTCGGAAATTGACAGTGTCATGGGGAACTCCAGACATAGATCAGTTCGCTTCTCCACTAAACCACCAGCTGCCAAAGTTTTGCACGAAAAGGTTTCATCACACAGCTTGGAAAGTGGATGCTCTTTCTTTCAGTTGGAAAAGTCTTCATGTGTATGCCTTTCCACCTCTGCCTCTTCTCCCAAAGGTACTCCTAAAGGTCAGACAGGACAAACCAAGGATGATTTTAATAGCTCCAGATTGGCCTCGGCAGCACTGGTACCCATTACTAAGGAGTCTGGTAAGGAAGTCTCCATGGCCTTTACCTTTGATTCCACACCTGTTGTCTCAGGAGGACAGTCATTTACTCAATGTCAAGCTTCACTCTCTTCATCTAACAGCCTGGCATATTCTGTTTTGAACCATAGCAGGTCTCAACTTCCACAGCAAGTTTTGAATGTGATTTTGGAAGCTAGGAGACCTAGCACAAGGAAAGTGTGCGCAGAAAAATGGAAGAGATTTTTATTTTGGAGTGCAGCAAAGGATTTGGATGTTTCTGAGCCTAATTTGAGTGTGGCTCTTCAATATCTTACTGAGTTATTGGACAAAGGTTTGTCTTTCTCTTCCATTAAGATTCATGCTGCAGCAATTTCAGCTCACTATGACTGTGACCCACCGTTGTTTTCTCATCCTTTGTTCAAGCAATTTCTTAGAGGGGCAAAGAATATAAGACCCCCACGTAGAGCTCCTACTCCTGCTTGGGACCTCAATTTTGTGTTGGAGAAACTCACTCTACAACCTTTTGAGCCTGCAGCTACTGCTGAGTTGAAATATTTGTCATGGAAGACTGCTTTTTTGCTGGCCATTACCTCTGCAAGAAGGGTTTCTGAATTGCAGGCCCTTATGGCAGTTGAGCCTTTCTTAATTTTCCATAAGGATAGGGTATCTTTACGTACTAATCCTTCCTTTATGCCTAAGGTGGTTTCTAGTGTGGCTTTAAACCAAACTATTCATTTGGCTACTTTTTATGCAGATCCTCAAAATAAAGGGGAAAAGATTTTGCACACTTTAGATGTGCACAGGCAGTTGCGTTATTATCTAAGCAGGACTAAGGATTTCAGGCAGTCTCAGCAGTTGTTTGTTTCTTTTGCTTTGAGTTCTCAGGGCAAGCCTGTGTCAAAACAAACTATTTCTAAATGGATTGGGTTTTGCATTGCTTTCTGTTATTCCCATCATGGCAAGGAGATTCCAGCTGGGATTAGGCC
Organism: Protopterus annectens; assembly: GCF_019279795.1. Taxonomy (NCBI): domain Eukaryota; kingdom Metazoa; phylum Chordata; order Ceratodontiformes; family Protopteridae; genus Protopterus; species Protopterus annectens. The sequence continues at coordinate 533,834,366 of NC_056745.1, read as the reverse complement.
TCATTCCACTAGGGCTACTGCCACTTCAACAGCATTTCTAAGGGGGGTGGCAACTAAGGATATTTTGGAGGCAGCTACTTAGAGTTCAGTGCATACTTTCTCTAAGCATTACCACCTTCCTCTTTACTCTAAATCTAGGGCTGGTTTTGCCACTGCTATTTTACAGGGCATTTTAGCAGCTCCTGCTTCTTTATAGTTTGCCATCCTCCCTTACCTCTGCTTTGGGATTCTACCCAAGTGTAAGGACTGCAGCAATGTGAGATGAAGAACATAGTACAGTTTTGTACCTACCATAAATGTAGATGTTCGAAGATCCACATTGCTGCAGTCCAATTTACCCTCCCTCCTTCCCCTCTGTGTTTAGAGGTGGTTGTGTGGGTTGGGTTGTACATTTGTATATTTGTATATATTGTACATATATTTAGTGCAGGGGTGTTGGGTTTGTTGTTGTGGTTGTTTTTTGGTTTTGGCCTTTCCTTTTTAGGGTCTTCTGACATCTGGGGCAAGAAAAGACTGAGGATATGACGTCGGTCATGCGCATTTGTACCCTGACGTACTGACGTCAGTCTAATGCGCCTTGACCGACGTCAGCCTTATACTTTGGTATTCGGGCCGACTGAGGACGCGGACTACCCAAGTGTAAGGACTGCAGCATTGTGGATCTTCGAACATCTACATTTATGGTAGGTACAAAACTGTACTTTTTGGGCAAAAAACGCAAAGATAAGGACCGACATATGAGGTCCGCACCACCTGCTGGTACCACGCTAAGGCTGACTACCAGTTCTCCAGTACTCAGCGAGGCGCCTATGCAGCCCCTGAGTACCGATGACAATGCATTACCGGTGTCTTCAGTACCCGAGGTCGCAGGCTCCTTGGCCCCCTTTCCTACTACAGATACCGATGCCACTCCTGGCGGGGAAACTCAGAATTTAGACAGGCCTGCCATTTCTCAAGGGGTCTTCAGGCCTTCCTCCTTCTCTATTAAAGCCTTCACTAAATCTAAAACAGCCATGGAAACCAAAAAACAGGTTCTTCAGACACCCTCTCAAGGCACTATGCCTAAAAAACAGATGCTTAACATGGCTGAGGATTTGATTACTCTTATCAGGGGTTCTCAACCCCCCTCTGACAAAAGGCCCAGATTAGAGGAAGACTACCCTTCCTCAGATCAAGCTTCAATTACCTCAGATCTATCTGAGGACCAGGATTGTGCCTATTCTCCATTCGAAGACTCTGATGCAGAGGAGTCTATTCCCTCGGCCCCCCCCCCCCGAGGACTTCTCTTTTGGGGAAACCCTGCATACATTGAGGGAACACTTTCACTGGGAAGGCCAAGATTACTCAGATTCCAAGAAAAGGCTCAGGGAATTTCTTCTGCTTCCCCAGCATAGGCCACTGGCTATCCCTCCTGTTTTAGATATATTGGATGATGTGTACGCAGAAGCCAGCCTTAATCCTGATTCTTTGCCTCCAGCTCCTGTTAAACCAGACAGGTATTACCGGGTTCCTGATTCTCGCCTGTTCCTATATAAAAGCCATACTGCTGACCCAGAAACTATTTCACAGGGTCCCAAGGGAATTAAGGCCTCTACTGCTAAAAACCCATTACCTTCAGACAGAGATTCCAGATCTTTAGAAAGGTGGGGGAAAAAGGTGTACACCTCGGCCACTTTAACCATGAGGGCATTAAACTGTCAGTTCCATATGTTAAAGTATCAACAGTTTTTGATATCTCCGCTGAAAAACAAGATGACACAACCAGAACAACCAGATTTAAAAGAGTTGCAGGATTTGTTGCATGGTGCAGAGCAAGTGGGTAAACGTACCTTGCAGTGTGGTTTTGATGCTTTAGAGGCCTCATGTAGAGCTGCTGTTACGGGGTCTGTTATACGTAGGCATGCTTGGCTCAAAGAGCAAACCTTACCAGATCATGTCGAAGCTAAATTATTAGATGCACCTCTTCAAAAAGATGTATTGTTTGGTGTTAAAGCAGAGGAGGTGCTAAAGAAAATGGAGGAAAAAGAGAAATCAATGCAAACAGTGAAAGATTTCCTGCAGGTACAGCCTCCACGTTTCAGCAGAAACTGGCCTTCAAAAAATTGGTCCTTTCCAGCCACGGACAGACCTCAAAGGGGCAGATACAGGCGTCCAAGGGGTAGAGGGCAACCTCAAGGATCTTTCAGAGCCAGACAGTGGCAAGCACCAACCCCAAGAGGTGGAGAAGATAGATCACAGTCTTTTAGAAAACAGACACAATGACTTCCCCCTACACCTGCCAAGCAAAGCTTTAATGGCAACACCTTTGGGTGGAAAACTGACATTCTCAAAAAATTGGCATATTGTTACAAAAGACAAATGGATTCTGGACATTATAGACAGAGGCTACAGGTTCCACTTCCACACCCTTCCAAAAATGAGAGGCATGCCAAACCTGCCACAAAATCAAAGGGCAGAGGCACAAAAACAAATTTCAGTTCTCATGGACATGAAAGCAATTCAAGAGGTACCTGCAAAAGAACAAGGTCAAGGCTTTTATTCCAGACTATTCCTGGTACCAAGGAAAGACAAAGATTGGAGACCTATCTTAGACCTATCCATCCTAAACACATATCTACAGGTGCCAAAATCCAAGATGCTCACATTACAGCAGCTTCTTCCCATGCTGGGCAAGGAGTCTTGGCTGGTAACATACCTGCATGTCCCTATCAGACAAGATTGCAGAAGATACCTCAGATTTCTTGCAGGTTCAACCCATTACCAATTCTCTGCATTGCCCTTTGGCTTATCTACTGCGCCCAGAGTTTTTACAAAATGCCTGGCATCAGTAATCGCCTTATGCGGACTACAAGGGATACAAATCTACCCATATCTGGACGACTGCCTGATCCAAGCGGACAGCAAGGACATACTACTGCAGCACCTGGCGTTTGTAATAAAACTGTTGAACTTCCTGGGATACACAGTCAACAAAAAGAAATCAAAACTAATACCCTCTCAATAAATAATTTTCCTGGGTGCCAGCTTGGATGCAACCACCCAGATGGCCTACCTCACGCCAGACTAGCAAGGGCAAGTGTCTCAATACTTCAGAAAAATGGCAACTTACACCAGGCTAACTGCAAGGAAAGTCGTGCAGGCTCTGGGATTCATGGCATCTTGCATCCTACTAATCCCATGTGCAAAGCTGCATATGAGGAAACTTCAATGGTACCTAAATAACTTATGGTCTCAACACAGCCACAGCTTGGAAGCAATTATACCACTCATTCCATGCCTTCAAAATGAATTTATGTGGTGGGCTCAAGCTTGCCAAAGAAACACAGGTCTTCCTTTCTGTGTACCTCAAGCAACTCAAATCATCACAACAGACGCCTCAGACTACGCCTGGGGAGCACACATGACAGATCAGTGCATTCAGGGAAAATGGGCACGAAAAGAGAAGCTGCTTCACATCAACCAAAAGGAAATGCTAGCCGTGCAGAAGGCTATTATGACCTTCAAAGACCTACTGCATCCAGGCCAGCTGTTGATAAGGACAGACAACACCACAGTGATGTGGTACATAAACAGGGGAGAACTCATTCATACCCCCTGTGCAGGCAAGCCATGACCCTATGGAACACAGCACTGGAATTGAAAATTCAACTACAGGCACAATTCCTGCCAGGGAAGGAAAACACACTGGCAGACTATCTAAGCAGAAATATGACAGATCCACACGAATGGAAGTTGCATCCTCAAATTTTCACAAAGATAACTCAGGCATGGAGACAGCCAGACATTGATCTCTTTGCTACCCACAGAAATTGCCAGTTAAAAAAAAAAAATTGTTCAAGGACCTATCATCCACAGGCCTGGAAAGTGGACGCACTTTCCTTCAATTGGGCAACACTGACAGTCTATGCCTTCCCGCCTCTTCCTCTGCTGCCCAAAGTTCTATTAAAAGCCAGAGCAGAGAGGCCAAAAATGATTCTCATTGCTCCAGACTGGCCAAGGCAACACTGGTATCCGCTCGTGAAGAGCCTGACACATTCCCTACCATGGATCCTACCTCTAGTCCCTCTTCTGTTGTCCCAGCACAACTACAAAACTCTTCACAGCCATCTCAAAACTCTAAATCTAGCTGCATGGAGAATTCCTTGATTTCCCAACAGTTTCTCCTCTCCAAGGAGGTGCAGGATGTCATCTTTGAGGCCAGAAGACCTTCTACTAGAAAGGCCTACTCCGCCAAATGGAAACGATTTTGTGCCTGGAATCAAAAGAAGGGACAGAATCCTTGGGTAATAAATATACCTCAAATTTTACAGTACCTAGCTGAGATGTTAAACAATGGACTTTGCTTCTCCTCCATCAAGATCCACGCTTCAGCCATTTCTTCACAATACAACACAGATCCTCCTTTATTCTCTCATCTTCTCTTAAGGCAGTTCCTCAGAGGGGTAAAGAATATAAAACCCCCAAGGAAACTACCAGTCCCTGCTTGGGACCTCAACTTCGTATTGGAAAAGCTGACCCTTCCTCCCTTCGAGCCAGCTTCTTCATCAGAGTTACAGTACTTGTCATGGAAAACAGCCTTTCTTCTGGCTATCACCTTAGCTCGCAGGGTTTCGGAGCTACAGGCCCTCATGGCTGTGCAACCATTCATCATTTTCCATCAGGACAGAGTTTCCTTACTAACCAACCCTACCTTTATGCCAAAGGTAGTAGCTTTGAATCAGACTATCCACTTGACTACCTTTTATCCTAATCCACAAAACAAAGGGGAAAGATTACTACATTCCTTGGACATTCACCGACAACTTCGTTATTATTTGGACAGGACAAAGCCATTCAGGAAATCTGAGCAACTCTTTGTGTCCTATGCTGCAGGTGCTCAAGGAAAGGCTATTTCCAAACGGACAATTTCAAAATGGATAGCCCACTGCATACGCTTTTGTTACACATTTCATGGAAAAACTGTGCCTGCATGCATCAGATCCCACTCCACCAGAGCCACAGCTACCTCTGCAGCCTTTTTCAGGGGGGTCCCTACCAAGGATATTTTGGAAGCAGCCACCTGGAGTTCAGTGCACACTTTCTCCAAGCACTATCACCTCCCACTATACTCTAAATCTAGAGCGGGCTTTGCCACAACCAGTCCTGCAGGGCATCCTAGCCTCTCCTAGTTCCACTTAGTGCCTACCACCCTTACTTAGCTTTGGGATTCTTCCCATCTGTTATGACTGCAGCTGTATGCACGATGAACATAGTACAGTTTTGTACCTACCATAAATGTAGATGTTCGAGTGCTCATACAGCTGCAGTCCAGGTTTCCCTCCCTCCAACCCCTCTTAGGACAGGCCTTATGACAAACCCTTTTTCATATAACCTTTTGGGGTATTCTTTTATGGTGTATTTGCTTGCAACTACTGTTTTTGATTTATCAACATTGCATTTTTGCATAACATTGTTTGCCTTCCTTCTGGGGGCACCTGACATCTGGGGCAAGAAAAACTGAAGAAAATGACGTCGGCTGCCTCTTTTATACCCCTGCCACACTGACGTCAGGGAGGAAGCGACGACAACCGACGCCGGACCTAGACTTTGGAATTCGGCCGACCGAGGACCCGCCTGACGGCAGGATAACCCATCTGTTATGACTGCAGCTGTATGAGCACTCGAACATCTACATTTATGGTAGGTACAAAACTGTACTTTCCTTCTAGATGACCTTGTCATCTTGGCACAGGATATCGTGGTTTCTATGAAGTGTAAGCTGTTCATCCTGGAAAAGGAACCTGTGCCAAGAATCACTGCTGGAAAAAGAAAAAGGGTCATCTCCCCCAAGAGAGATGATGATTGATATTATATTTGTGATTAACTTGCTTATGCGGAACATTTGCCTATCCAGTAATTTCTGGATTTTGACTGTGAGGACACCTTGTCTTCAGCCTTGTAACTTGAGAATTAACCTTTGGTGACACCCTTCATGAAATGAAAGAATCCTTTAACTAGGAGGCTAGATAGTTTTCCCAGGCTTAGGTGAGTTATAGATTATACCTGAAGCTACCTTAACCTAGACCCCTGGCCGTACCTCCAATGCATGAAGTATTGATATGTTCACAGACATCACTGAAGCCCAGTTCCACCCCCCAACCCCTGCTCCCAAGTAGCCAGATTGCTTCCATAGAATACTTGAATCCCACAAACATTTCTATAAGTACCCTGTGGTGGACCTAGCTGTAGTTTGTTTGGAGTTCACCAAGGGATTATCATCTGGGCCTGCTTCCAAGAATCTGTTGCTAAATGATAGGGAGAGTAGACTCCGGATTAAGTTTGGCAAAAAAGTACACCACAACCACCCTGGTCATGAGAGCTCTGCACTTGTCAGTTCTGTATGCTCAAATAACTTGGAGTCAAAATCTGGAACAAATCAAATCTAAAGCAGAGAGGTTTCAGAATAAGAGCCTCCCGAAGGACATCTTTGGTTTGTGTGGTGTAGGTATGTAAGTGTTCAGACGTTAACTAGTGTGGCTTTGATGCATTGAGTACATCATGCAGGGCAGCTGCTATAGGATACGCTGCAAGGAACATGACTGGCTGTGGACCCAACCACTGTTAGATCTTTCTGAAGCAGAGCTTAATACCCCTCTGGATAAAGAGTTTCTTCGAACCTCCAGCTGGGAAGCTGTTAGAGAGACAGGGCCAAAAAGGGAAGACCATAAAATCTGTTGGGAAACTCTACATTTCCACAACTCAGAGATATAAAAGGACCTAGGCCCAATGAATCCTGACCTTTTCCCTAAACCAACACAAAACAAAAGCTCCTAAGGGGGGGAAAAAGGACAGGTAGTATAGAGTGGCAAATCATCCCACATACTACACTGGGAAGGAAAGTAAGAGGGGTTAAGGACCCCAAATCTGTCATTGGGCATCTGTGACTCTGCTTAGCACCTCACTCCCAACCCCTATCCCTGTTCCCAAGCTATTTGGGAGGAAGAAGACTCTCTATTAATTATTGGGAAAAGATCACCCAGGACAGTTAATTAGTACAGATCATAAGATGAGGATATTCCCTGCAATTCTGGAAAACTCATGCAATCTTAGGCATTCTGACCTCCTTTTGAGCCAGCAGCCCTAGCACTTGTCAAGCTATTGACTTCGAAGAGTGCCTTGCTGCTGGCCCTCATCTCATCCAGATGCATTTCAGAGCTACAAGCCCTCATGTGTAAGGAATCCTTCCTCGTCTTTTACAGGGACAGAGTTGCCTTGACAGTTAATACCTCCAATATGCACAAAGTGGTATATGAAGTCTCCCTGAAACAGGCTGTCCACCTCCCAGTGTTCTTTCCAAACCCTGAGAGCAAAGGAGAAAGAATCCTACATTTCCTGGATCTATACAGATAACTGAAGTTCTTTCTTTATAAAGCAAGATTCCTTGATGTTGCTGATCAGCTATTGTGGCATTTGCAGAAGGAAAAAAAAAACATATAGAAAACAGACCATCTTAGAGTGGATAGCCAATTGTATTTCATGTTGTTATGCAAATCTTTACAAATGTGTACCTGGCGTGGTTAGACCACACTCCACCAGTGCAAAAACAGCCACCAGTAGTATTCTTGAAAGGAACTCGGACCCATTCCATCTTGGAAGCAGCCACTTGGTCTTTGATGCATACACATCTCCAATGCCATCCATTTGGCAAGTTCACTTGGAACTTAATTCCATCAAACTGTATGATTTTTCCAGTTCCACTGATGATCAGGGGCCTTCCCAGAGTAGTCAAGATCCTTGCACCTACCAAGATATCCTTCTACCAGCAGATTTACCGAAACAAATGGGCAGACGTGTCTCTGGGCTACAGATCAGGGGCTCAGACTATTTTTTGGCTCCAGTTTAGAATGTGTTCCCGTTCTTAGCATTCTGTTTTGACTAGGGTTCTAACTAATCTACTGTTTTGTTTTACTTGGCAGCAATTTCCAGGATTCACCATTGGTTGAATTAGGCTTTCTTAGCATCCTTAATGCCTTTGTGCAGTTTTTTTAGAGGAGCTTTCTATTTGAAGCATCCTTTCAGGGAATCTGTCCCTCTCTAGGACCTTAAAGGGGCAGTCCTAGATATTTTTTTTGATTGTGATCTTTGTTTACATTTTCTGTTTGGCTTTTTGAGCATGTCACAGCTTTTGGTTTGTGGCTTGGGGGCAGGCATGCCCACAGGAAGTTTAAAAGGTGTTAGTCAGATTCCATCTCAAATTGCAGTTGTACTCAAACAGCCCTCAGTGAGTAGTTCATTAGATTTTTCCCCTTGTGTTTATAATCAGAGAAAAGTAGCCTTTCAAGACTTTTATGACCTGACGTGCCACTACCTTTCAGGAGAGCAAATGAGTATTGCAAGTCCAAAACATTAAACAGAGTTTTGTGCTCCTTTCATTTTATATTTTTTGTGCTGATTTCTGAATGCTAGACAAGTGCATTGGTTTTATGACATGATTGCTACTAGTTTTGTAGAAAGCACATGAATGATGCATGTTTCAAACAGTAGTAGAAACTTTGTTTCTTTTTTTTAATATTGGATTAGGAATAAGTATATTAGAGGGTCAGCCCAGGTTGGAAGGTTTGGAGACTAAGCCAGAGAGGCATGATTACGTTGGTTTGGACATGTGCTGCAGAAGGATGCTGAGTATATTGGGAAAAAGATGCTAAGGATGAAGCTACCAGGTAACAGGAAAAGAGGAAGGCCTAGGATAAGGTTTATGGATGTGGTGAGAGAGGACATGCAGGTGGTTGGTGTGACGGAGCAAGATGCAGAGGACAGGAAGAAATGGAAACAGGTGATCTGCTGTGGCGACCCCTAACGGGAACAGCCGAAAGAAGATGATTTATTTATTTTTTTAATCTCTGAATACCAGCCATGTGCAATGGCTTTCTGACCTACAGGTAGCTCTGTACAAAAGCATGTCTGTGAAGACAGTATTTTGATCCTTTTATTTTTTATTCTAACATGGGCTTATTTCTGAATACAAGTGCCCTGATTATATGACCGGGCCGATTATAATTCTGTAGAAGCGAGAGAGATGCAAAATTCAAACCTAAGTAGACCCACTCATTTATTCCTTTAATTTCAAACTTTACTTTGAGCTAACATCTGTCCACTAGTAAAGTGCATTTTCTAGTATGCATGCTGCATGATATATTCTTCAGTACTTACATTTCTGTGTCTACCGTACTATTGTATGCATTGGGGTCTGGTTTCACTGTTACCTATAAACATAATTGAAATGATAACGTGTAGGCATTAATTGTCATACTGTGTAGGCTACTGGCATCATTCTAACAGTTTGCAATGCCTGATACCCAATCTGATGACCATTAGTCCTATGTGACACCATTGATGCTCTCCTATGCTTTGTCCACTGTGACAAATTAACACAAGATACACACAGCTTCTTATTGTGTGTGTGCTGTTGCCTGACTTCATATACTGGTCTTGTACAATTACAGTGTTACTATAGGGTTGTCACCTCTCCAAGTGCCTAAAGTGGGACTTTTTTATGGAAATCTAAGATTTTGCAGGTTCACACTTGCAACTAGTACAAAAGACTGGACATCATTTTATGTTCCAAACTAAAAGGCTTGTTTTTGCAGAATTGGATTTTTATGATGATCCATACAATATTTAGGTGTGCAAAATCCAGAATAATGATCTTGCACAACTTAAAGAAAACTAATTAAATATTTTTGTCCTAAAAACTCATTTGTGATGTCTTCTTCACAGGACACAACTGCCTAGATAGGGACTCTCCTGCATAAAGTGGGACAGGTGGCAACCCTATGTCACATTCTTTACTGAAGAAACACAGCACACTTTAGAAGCCTGCTCTATAATATAATGTCAGTCTATACTGCATTACCACTGTTGCACAATACAGTGCTACCTGTCATTATGGCTGGATCAAAATCCACTTGTACTGGACATGGTCTCATAACAGCACTTGTTATGAGATCATGTGTTATTGAGTCCTCACTCTGTTATAGGGGATGTTAATCAGAAGGGTACAACCATCTGTCTTTTGTCTCTGTTACTGAAATTACACAATGTCCCATTCCATTTGACAGTACTCAAGACAGTTCAGCTATGGCCCCAAATGCATGCGGTTTCTGATGCTTTCTTAGGTTTTGCTTCTTTTTCATTGCCACTCCATGTACACCTCTGAACCCCTTAGCTCAACAAATCTGGAGAATGTTGGAAGAATTGGGGGGAGGCCAAAAATTGAGACTGATTTTAAATATTGCTCAAACAAACTTTGAAAGTTAAATAGGTTTGCATTAGCCTGAAATTCAAACGTCTGTCATTTTTTTTAGTGACTTCAGTGCTAAAAGATTTGCCAGAAAATTGCTAAACTCTTAATAAAAAAGGGGAAAATCTAGGCAGTCTGTGAAAATCTGGACAGTTGACGTGCAACTCTATGCTGCAGGAAATACTGTGTGCTTTATTAGCTAGTATGTCAGCTTATGTCCAGCAGTGCGTTTTTTTTTTCTTCTTATAAAAGTATACCCAACAGCCACAGAGACCACTGTAGAGCCACTTACAAACCACTTGTACTGATTTTGGCAAGATAACAAGGACACCCCACACTTTTCCATGCCATTCATGAGTGTTCAGCTTATCATGTGGAACCCCTCTGCATTTGTAGGGTGTCTGCCACAGGAAGATCTTGGTGATCTGTGAGTGTTACCTCCCTAAACTGAATTAGCTCACAATGTGTTCTAACTAACCGCCATAACTTAATTATGCCAAAGTGGAATAGTAGTGACTGCATCTCAGATCTCCTGGATCACAAAGATATGCACTCTGTTCTGTTGGGGATGCCTAGCTATCTCATTGTTAAGCACCATTATATCAGTGATTTTTATCCACTGGCTCATCCATGAAGCATTCCTTGTCTGCTTGGGAAAAATCCTGTACTTTCCCTTGCAGACTTCTCTTAAAGGTGCCATCACATTTACTTTAAAACTTGTCTGTATGCTGTCTAGGTGTATTTGCCACATAAAGGTTGTAGTTTCTATACACATGGTACCTGTATTCATTTTCTGTTAACACTGCAGAACAGCACAAGGGAATTGTACATTCCTGAGTGTCATCCTTCAAATGGAATGAAATAATGGAATAAAATGTTAAATTGAAGGTCACATCTGCCAAAGCTGGTGATAGTCTGACAGATGCAAAGAATCTTGCAGCACTTATTAAAAAAGAGTAGGGTTTTTTATTGATATATACATTACATATTATTTACATTATTTACAACCATTTACAAATCTCCATACATTATAAACTTCAATTTAAGCATTCCGCCCCACTCTTTTTTTATCCACAACCAAAACATTATTTTCTCCAGAATCCGTCAGTCCATTTTTTATTGTATTTGATTTCATTTATTCTCTCATTCCATATAGTCCATGAAACACAAAATATTACTCTGTCCATTTTTTCACTTCCTGTTTTTGTGCAGCATAATAACCAAATTCTATTGTGTCCATATTTATTTGCTTAAATGTTATCAAACTTTTCACCCTATTATGTTTACATATTTCTTTCCCAAATTATTAATGCTTTAACATTTCAAAAACACATGCTCAGTAGTGTCAAACTCTCCACACTTATTACATATTCTATCTTGCTTTTTCATGTATGACATATTTGCTTTAATTTCTAATAGACAACCTCCATAAAAATCATTACATTCCTTAATCTTTTTATATTTATTATATCACATCTTTATGGCTTTTTCTTATCTATTTCAAAATCTTTTCTTGGATCAGTGCAATGAAATGCTTTCATAATATTTAAGTACCATTCCTTTCTATTTTTTTAATGTACATTCTTTTTTATTTTGCTTAACAATTTTGTTTTGGTGCACATTCATTTCTTCATTCACAAGGTTTTTCTTCTTTTTTAACTTCTATTCCTTCACACAATTCTTAGTATTTATAATATAGTATAATTTCTATCAAGTTTTTATTTTCCTTCAGAATTCCTTTTAAAATCCTTATATGAAATTAAAGATGCATCAACTGTTGGGTTTATTAAACCCAAGCCTCCCTGCCCTTCTTTCATATATAGAATTCCTCTCTTGACTGGATTCAGTCTAGAGCCCCATATAAAACAAGATATAGCCAAACTGGATGCAAAGCTCTCTTCACCCAAGACTGGACTAGACAGTCAAGAGGAGAAGGTAAACACATGCACCACACCACACACATCACATAGTCCCTCAAAACCTACACCACCAAAACGCGCACACAGAAGCACAAAACACACACCTCCATTCGCAGAGGCTCTCAATAAAAATCTGCTCAAGCAATAGAGAGCTGCAAAGCAGAAACGCAAGCAACCTCCATCCCCCAACACAACCCAAATGACACATAGCCCACAAACTCAGTGTGCCACTCAACCACAGCCCATAAGGCATAACAACGTACCCAACACTCTAGTCATAGGTGACTCTGTAGTCAGGCACACTGATGTTCCACTCACCAGGCTAAACAAGGAGAAAGTTACTGTCAGCTGCCTGTCGGGTGCCAGGATCCGCCACTTAACGCTCACACTCAGGTCACTCCATAAGTACAAATATGACTCTGTCATTGTCTATGTTGCTGTGAATGACCTGAGATGTACCTCCCTGGACTACATGAAAAGAGACATGGAGGAGCTCTCCGATCTTGCCACCCCTATAGTGCCTTTTTTAGGCAAGGTTCAAATGACAAATTCATCACCTTAATAGGTACGTGCAAGCAAAATTTGAGGGTAATGCTACTCAGTGCTAAAATTCTAAACCTCAAAATGCATTCACTCGAGGCACTCCTTAAAATGGAGAACATCGACATCTGTACAGTGACAGAGACCTGGTTCAAAGCTCCAGAGAGCACCCCTACATTACCAGGCTATAATGCATACCACACCGTTCGGTCACCTAACCTGGACCGAAACACTAAAGGCGGAGGTGTGTCCATATTCATTAAGGATATCCACACCTCCAGGCTAGTTGCTCAGCATAATGCATCCGAGATTATCCAAGTGTAACTTATTCTGGGCAAGACCGCAATCCAAATTGTAACTTGCTATAGATTCCCCATCATGCCCCAGGATTCCCACCACTCATTTCTTGATACACTAGAAAATATTAGGGTACAAACCAACACCCTAATAATGGGTGATTTAAACTACCTCACCACTAAGTGGGAAAACTACTCATGTACCAACTCATTTGCTCAATGTTTTCTGGAATTCATAAATTCCAATGCCTTGGATCAACTTATCCACACCCCCACCAGGGGCAGCAATATTCTAGACCTGGTCATTACCAACATGGGCGACCAACGAGGAACTGACCTCTGGTGTGGAACACCGGTCAGATCCGACCACAAGTTAATCACCCTAGACATCAACATCCCGCCCTCACCCCCCCCCCCTTAGGGAAACCACTGTAAAAAATTTCTCCAAAGCCACCTTTACGCTTCTTAAGACAGAAGTGGCAAACTTCACGACACCCATGCAGACGGATAATAGAGGTACGACTGCTGAATCCTACACAAATGCACTTTATAAGCACTTATATGAGTGCATGGATTATGCTATCCCTAACAGAATCAAGATCTATCCTCCAAAAAAAGGAAGCCAATCTGGTGGTCCCCTGCCATAAACAAACTCTACAACAGAAGAAAGAAACTGTTGCAAAAAAGAGTAAAATACCATGATTGGAGGAACTCCCTGGCCAGCCTCATTTAGAAGCTGAAATCCCCCATAAAGTTGTCCAAAGCTAGTTAAGAAAACAAAATCACCACTGATTCTAAAGACAAACACAAAGCATTCCATAGCTATATCAAGAATCTAAATGGCAACACTCAGATCTGCTCTGAGTTACACCACAATGGCACTAACTATACAGAATCAACTGAAATTGCCAACATCCTGGCAGATGGGTTCAGTGCTAACTTTACCCCCCTCTCACCCCCTAAAGGGCCCATCTCCATATCGGAAGACTGCAAAGTTCCTGTAATCATGGCTGCACAGGTAAAAACCACACTCTCCAAAGCCAAGAAGACATTATCCATGGGACCTGACAGAATCCCAGGCTGCATTCTACACAAACTGCAGAATGAACTGGCACCCCACCTTAGCACCATGTTCAATCATAGCCTCACCTCAGGCTTTGTGCCCACTGAATGGCGCACAGTGATGGTTATCCCACTTCACAAAGGGAGAGCCACCACGGACCCCGGGAACTTCCGTCCCCATTAGCCTAACGAGCCTGGTCTGCAAGGCCATGGAATGTATCATCATGGATCTTTTATACAAAGACATTGGTTATCTCCAAACTCTGGACCCCACCCAGTTCAGGTTTGTAAAAGGCAGATCATGTCTCCTAAACCAGATAGACATCTTTGAAGCAGTCACCAAAGCCGTAGACGAGGGTAAGGAGAGTACACACAGCCTATCTAGATCTCGCCAAGGCTTTTGACACCACCACCCACTCTGGAATTATAGATAAACTCACTAAACTAGATATAAATCCCTATGTCACAAGATGGGTTGCCACCTGGCTCACTGACGGATCCCACACTGTGAAAGTAGCAGACTCCAAATCGTACTTCAGACCAGTGACAAGTGGAGTACCACAGGGTTCAGTCATGGGTCCTCTCCTGTTTAGTATCTACTTTTCTGAAGTACAAGCTAACACAGAAAGTCTTTGGCTAACAAAGTTCACAGATGACTGCAAACTAGGAGCCATAATCAAAACTCCTAATGATGTGGCCATCCTACAAAAGGGCCTCATGGAGACAGATGCTTAGTGTCAAAGCCATGGCCTCAAGCTCAATACCAAAAAGTGCATGATCATCCCCTTTGGTAAAAATGCTGTATCCATGAGCTACCACATAGGTGGTAGTCTGCTTAACCCTGAAAGTTTGATGAAACCTTGGAACACAGGTGAACAGTAGTCTCTCCTCTGATAATCAGATCGCCACAGTAGTCAAGAAATCCGTCTGCGTGGCACACCTCATCACAAAAGGTTTCTCATCCAGGAAAAAAGAGGTCATTGTTCCTCTCTACTTGTCACTCATTAGACACATTATAGAGTACAATGCCCCTTTTGGTATGTACCTTACAAGACATCTACAACAACTGGAAAGGCTGCAGAAATACTTCACAAAGAGGATTACTGGTCTCAAACAGATGCCCTATGCAGACCATCTCAAAAAATTCCAGCTTTACTCTGTCGCATATCGCCTACTCAGAGGCGAACTCTGCCTAACATACAAAGCTATGTCAAACCCAGAACTGTTGGACATGCTCCACTTAAAGAAATCCCAATCCCTCGGAGCTGCATGCTCTAGGGACCTAAACCTTGTCAGTATAATAAACAGTACATGCTGTTGGGATAGATTCCTATCCCAGAGACTTCCCATACTCGGGAACAAACTACCTGTCTATATCAAAAAACCTCCTCATTAGCACTCAAGAAAAATCTTGATTGCATGGGAAATAGGAAGTTCATCCCGGGGATCACCTCTGTGCTCTGCTCAACAGGGGCACAGGAAAATAATTTTCTTGGGTGGCGAAAGCCAGGGTACCTTTTTGGCTAGGGTTATATAGGCCCTAGGGCCAATAGCCTAATACCTGCCTATGAACCTATATGATCATTAGTTCCATTTTATACTTAACAGGAATCATATAGATGCTAGCAGCATAATAATATTTCCTATTGCCATGGTGTTCAACAAGTGTACTTTTTTTCTATATGAAAATCTGTTTGATTTCTAAAAAAATCTTTACTTCAAATACATTCTCCCATTCTGTACTCATTCCTTCCAAGTATTATTTCTAATATATCTTTATAGTTTTCATTGAACTCGATACATCCTTTCATGCCTTCAAAACCAAATCCTTTATGTTTCTCTTTATACTTAAAGCACTTTTTTTTTAAATTTATACTTAATTTTTCATGTACTTTTTCCATCCATACTTTAACAATTAGTACAATATCATCCTCGTAACTGTATATTATTGGCAGTTGTACTTCATCATTTTGTATCCACTGCTATTTGACATTTTGGTAATTTTCTTCACCATTACATTCATAACTAATGAGAAAATTACACTTCTAGCTGGGCAGACCTGCTTTATTCCACATTATATATTTATTTCTTTCCCAATCCAGGCATTTAAATTTAGTTTCAAATAGTTCTTTTCATTAACAGATTTTATTATTTGTAATTTTTTTTGCTTTCATTATATGCCTGGAAAATACCACATAATTTATGTTGAATATTATCATAGGCTTTGCTTGTATTCTCTGTCATAATCTTCGTTTCTGCATTTTTATTTATGATATCATCAGTTATTTCTCTTATTACCCATAATAACTCTTGACCTCCTTTTCTTCCAAATACATTTTGTTCATATATTCTATCCATTTTTTGTAACTTTTTTGTTCTCATGAAAATTTTGTAATCTGTATTCAATGTTGTAGGTCTCGAATTTTGTATCTTATCTATTTCTTTTTTTAAATATAAATTTTATAACTCCTGTACATACCTTTCTCATTAATTCCAATTTCATAACTTCTGTAAAAATTATTTTTTGCCACACCTTCATTTTTTTACACATACCATATTCATTTCCATCCAGTCCTGTTGCACAGTTCATGTTAATATCTTTTAGATTTCATTAAATTCTTTTATAGTTATTTTTTTGTAAATACTATTTATCTTTATTTGATTGTTTACCTTTATAAGTTTGTTCTGTGTTTTCTTATGTTTTAACAAAATTCCAATACATATTCTTTATTTCATATATTCTTTGTTGCTGTCTTATTTGCTTACCTTCCTTATTCTTTAATTATCGTATTATTTTTTTTTTCATTTTACTCCTATATGGTGCTGCCGCTTCTTTCTTTTCTTGTAAACAATATTTTTGTTTATATAACAAGTTAATTTTAATTTGATTCATTTTATGTTTCTTTCCTTTAAATAAAAGGAATCTTCTCTAATAAGTCTTTGAATGTTTCTTGACTTAATATTTTATGTATCTTTTTCTTCTATTCTTCATTATACAGTCTAAAAACACTTTTTTTTATGTTTGTTTAAAATTAAGCCACCCATCAGTCCAGTTCTCATAAAACTCTTATTCATATCATTTGTCCATAATTCCATAAGTTTTTTTCTCTTCTAAATCTAATTCCTTTTCATAAATTCTTTATTCCTTTTCCTATTTTTATATATGCTTCATTTTCCTGTATTTTAACCCATATAGCCACATGATCTGAAACATATGCATACTTAATTCCTTTTTATTTAACTTTTAAACTGTCAGATATTAAAAAATAATCAATTTCTGTCCTAATTTCATTCCTTTTGTAGGTCATGGGGTTATTCTCCCATACACTTAACTTTCCACTTCTCATAATTTCTTTAACCATTTTAACATCACAATTGCTCTTTTTTTCTTAAATTACATTTAAAATCACCCACCACTATAATCCCCATATTTACCTACAAACATGTTCAAGAATATTTTTAAACATCATTTCTCTGTCTTTTGTTACATATGCAAATAAAGCTATAATTCTATACGCACATTTTCCATGTCAAATGTATTACCGTAATTTGTCCTAGTTCATCCAATATTTTAATGCTTTCTTCATATAATGTACATATGCCCGAGCACGTTTCTTTCCCTATGTTCCAAACTTACCACACCATTCCATAGTTTTTCAATTCGTGTTCTTTCTTCCTCTGTTAATAATCTGATATCTTCCTTAACAATAACGTGCATCTAATGCAGCACACCATTGTAATATACCTGTTTTCCTAAAGTTTTTTCATACTGTAAACATTTAAAGCTAATATTTTCAGCTTTTAATAAGATTTAGTATAACAGCTTTATCCCTTTCTTTTCTCTAAGCATTTTATTTTTAAATTTTTTTCCTTTAACTATTTTCCCCTAGCAAATTCTTTTTATTTTTTACTGGACACCAGTCAGCGTCTTCTTCACTTGTCTCCTCTGTTTCTTTTTCCTTGTTACTTTCTTCAACTTAACTTACAACCTCTTTACTAGTCATCTTTTTGTACACTTTCTTGTATAACACATTTTTCTCTCTTTCTCCTGTATAACTTCATTTTCTTGCACATTTATTTCACATTCTAGCCATGAACGAACAGTACTGCCACATTTTTTGCACTTTAAATCACTTTTTTTGCATTATGCCCTGTTTTATCACATAAATAACATCTTTTTTATCACATTCATTGACTAAAGGATCATGTTTTTTCCACAAAACTAACAAGTGTTTGGTTGACTCCTGTATTTCACAGAACCTCAGTTACCATGAACATTACTACTAGGTGCATGCATAACATTATTTTCCATTTGCAGTATTACTCCACATTCCCATCCCCCAAATCCATAGTCCTCTTTCATCATATGTTTTGTAGTATTCATTACTTCCTTACATGTAGTTAACAAGTATTCGTTCAGTTATTTTGCTTCAACTTCAGTTCTAAACTGGATCATTATTCTTTTTTTGTCTGTAAAAAGTTTGTATCACATATTCTGACCATGGATAAATATTTTCCTTTTGTTGATATGCACGCAGAAAATTTTCCACGGCCTGACAAGTCTCAGATATCAAGTCACAAAAAGTCTCTGTATTAATTAAAATAAATGCTCTTACCAATTTTGCTGTGACACCCAGATGTGCTATGACAATCCCACACCTCATACCTGTCCAAACTTTCTTCTGTTTTACTGGTCATGTGTACTGTATACTTAATTATTTCTGCTTCTTTTTTCCTTCTCCAACAGTTTGTGCACAATTTTTTTGTCACAGGAACTTTCTGTGTTAGTCTCATCTTCTCCTTTTTCTTCTATTTTTTCCACGATGTCACTCCGTGAAATTGCTGATCCATTTTTCTGTCTCACTGTGGTTTACCATTTCTTCCAAATAGTCATTCCTCAACATTCTCCCAAGTAGGAGTGTTTTAATTATGCATTTTTCAAAGGTAATTGCCCCTCCTTCAAACAATCTCCTCTGAATCCATCTTGGCTTCAGCTTCAATCTCCTTTTCGTCCAATGTCACTGTTTTTTTTGCACCCACATCATCAGAAAAAAACTTCTGGTAGTGATTATACCATTTCAGTTAAGTTTTCAGCAGCTTTCACTCCAGTTTCAGCAAAAGCTGAATCCGCCATCTTTTCTCCCTGTTCCTCCTGGCTGCCTCCACGTCTGGACAGAAAACAGGAAGTCAGGATGTGTAACACAACACTGTTCCTGAACTACCAAGAATAGGGTAAGTTGCCTGTTGCCCTGTTGAATTTTCTATACTCACCAACCCATGGTTGTAAAAAGTCTTTAACAGAAGATTGCTTTTTGCTAGTATTATTTCCACAATCTGGGTCAGTAATCAAGTAGCATGAATCCTCACCACTGGCATTGGAGAGGGACATTAAGTTGGAACAAAAATAGATGCAGTATTTCCCAATGCAGCTCTCTGCATCAAGAACAATTTCCCTTAAGAGCACACTGGGAAAACACTCAGTCCAGGGTCTGGATTTTTCTCTCCAGAGCCCCAATAGGACTCCTCACTGGTACAGCTGTAGAGTTGAGTCCTCAGCCGAATGTCCAAGCCAAGTCCTCCAGCACCCCTCTCTGTCAAACCAGTGCTTCATGTTCCTGCTCCAAGCAGCACACACACACACACACACACACACACACACACACACACACACACACACACCTGGGAAAGGCTGACACAGGTTTACTAGCTATGCCCCCATCTGCCCAGACTATAAGGTACTTGCTGCCACCAGACACTCCAAAACCAGCTACTCGAACACTCTTGCAAGGGTACCCAATTATACTGAGTGAAATTAATATTAATACAAATTATAGTGTTTTGACCAATGCAGAAAGGATTTCCGGAGTGGCCACAGAATCACTAAGTAGATACAAGTACACCCTCGGTTAAAAGTTTCTGTAATGGACCAGACACAGTTTAAATATATTTAATAATAATAATAATAATAATATTAATAAAAGAACATGAAAATACTAAATATTTATTTACAGTAAACACCAGATTTTCACTCACAGGAAGTATTAAAACAACACCGATGAATAGATTAACACAGATACAGAAAAACAGTATGTAAGTAATCTCACTATATTTTCCTGACTGATCTAAAGAATTAATATTCCCTGGCTCACTTAATAGAGGAAGGCAAGATTACATAGGTGAGTGGTCCTTCTATATGAGGTCTCAAAAACAGTGTGCTTTGAGGCTTCAGTCTCATCTAGTATTAAAAAAACATAATTTCAGTGCTGGATTACAGAATGACATCACATGCATCTGGTCGCCTGACGTCTAGTTCCCATGCTACTCCTTTTCCCAGGAACTGACCCAGAATCTCACACAAATGTGTCAGTAGTGCGCACACACAGAGCTTTGCTAATAACTGTTGCAGCTTCTGAAAGTCATAAAACTGTAAAACACTTTCACTCTTCCTACAGGAGCTAATAAACCATTCTCTGGCACATACATTTTGTCTCTGGCTGCAGTCAGAACTGTAAGATACAATCTTTGTGGCCTAAATTAAGTAATTTAATTTCTTACTATTTTTGAAAGTTAACTGGACTGAGATTAACGTCTTCTCTTTCAGTATCCTCTCTTAACATGTATACATTTCCTCAGTGACCACAGTACAGTTTGATATAAATGTATATTTCTTTTCTTTACAGCACGACACACTGTTGGTACATTTTTAACGCAAGCAGCTTTACAGATAAATTTTTCAATGCATGCATCTGTACAGTTCAGTTGATATACAAATGACATAAAATTCTTTAAAAAATTCCATCTGGCACATATTATACATCCACTGCTGTACTTCTCCTGGCATAGCTGGCAGTACCTCATATCATCACATTTAACTTCAAATGTAGATAGTTTCCTACAACCATGTTGTTGTAATTGTCTGGTTTTACTGTTCAACTGTAATAGTGTCACCTTTTTTAGTGCATGCATTCTGCTGTGTAATACAGGCAAATTCTTACCCCATTACTGCTTCCTATAAATGACATCTTATTAAATAGTAAGACCAGGAGTGCTGAAACCAACTAGGGGTTAAACAATTGCTAATATACAAAATCACTATTAAGTGGGTATATGTTGAGAAATGGACTGTAACTATTTGCATAATGGTTGCTTAGACAAAAAGGCAAGTTATGACGTTCAGTTATACTTTCAGAAGTGCAAGTAAAGAGTTTTACCAAAAATTCCTATTTGCATATATTCAAGTGAAAATTCAACAAATGCATGAAGTTAATGCATAAAGCCATATCAAACGAATGATCTTATCACTGTTTTTACCACTCAACTGACATTATTATACTGTTTTTACCGTCTGAAAATCTCTCCTAATGTCCATGTAAAATTGTTTGAAAATATAATGATTTCTGCAAAGTAAGAATTCACTAAATTATTACACAACTATTGGGTAACAAACATCAGATAAAATGGGCCTAGGATTGTAAACCATCTGATGCCATAAAAGCAGCTGAGCGCTACTCTCTAAAAACAGCAAAGAAAATGTAGAATGAGATATATATGCTGAAAATTTAGCAGGAAAAAATGTGAAATGTTTAATCTCTGTACACACACACGTGGAAAGCACACCTCATAAGGTGTGTACTTCTGCAGACGTGTACTTCTGCAGACATCGGCTTAATATCATAAACAAATATATGCATCTCAGAAACTATACACAGTATTTTTCCTGTATCAATCTGAACCAAAATGAAGCTAGAGTAAAAATAATTAATTAGTATATTGTTGAGAAAAGAGGTTTAGGGTAGTAGGTATTATTTTTATTACCTCCAGGAAATCTAAATAATGAAAGTAGACATTATATGAAAAGTTGTGTGCACAAATAACAGGACAGTCAAATGATGCAAGGCATGCATGTTGTGGTATGGGATTAGAATAAAGATTTAATTCACTGAAAATGTAATTAATGTATAATTCGTGGATGGTGAAGTACTTACAAATCTCAGAATTTGTCTAAAGTGAAGAAAGACAAGTTCAAAATGTAGCAGTATTCAATAACATATGGAATCTAAATAAAGATCTTAACTGTAACCCTGAACATCATAAACGATGGATAGACCTCCATGTATTTGTGACACAAAATATTGTGTATTTCAGTAAACCATTTAGCCAAATTATCAGCAATAATTGTTAACATGTTTTAGGACTGTAGAACCTTGATGTTCATACTGGCTTAGGTCATTGTGTGAAAAGCCCAATGCATTCAGTTCTTGTGGGAGTTTACTTATGTAAAGATATATAGCCAATACTTAATTTACTGATTTATTTCTCAAAGAAGTACTACATCAGTTGTACAGTAGCAAACCCCACCTTTGCACTGCCTACCATAGGCATACCTTACAACACTGACGGTACAACTCTCCAACTGCCAACATCACCAAGTGAACAGTCCAATATAAATAAACAAAACACTAGAATATTAAAATACAGAGCTTTACCATGAACTAAGTGGGGAAGGTTAAAGGTAGTAGGCCCCAACACAGGCACATGAATATATACATAT
Source organism: Protopterus annectens (assembly GCF_019279795.1). NCBI lineage: Eukaryota > Metazoa > Chordata > Ceratodontiformes > Protopteridae > Protopterus > Protopterus annectens. The sequence goes on along the minus strand of NC_056745.1, from coordinate 533,811,719 downwards.
ACATGCGTGAATCCAGGTTGCTCTGTATCATGCAAACCAAGTGACCAAGAAACTTTGCGACCCTAAGTGTTGTCTTCATGTACCACTGTGACAGTGTTACCAAAATAGGCTAATGGAGACTATTGTACATAAGTTATTTTAGATTAAGTTGCTAGTAACCTGAATTTGTCCAACTGCAGAACATGTGTGCAGAGTTCCTCATCAGGAACCCACCGATAAATGCTCACATTCCTGATCATTAACCTCAAACAAGACAGGACTAATATGGAAGTGCCCAAAGTATATACACACACACACACACACACACACACACATATACGCGCGCACACACACACACACACACACACACACACTCTCTCTCTCTCACACAAACCACACACACACTCTCTCTCACGCACACAAACACTCTGACTCGTACACACAAACACACTCTCACACATGCACAAAAACACTCGCCTAAATCCCTTATCAGAAAACAAACCGATCCCCGTAAAGTACTTAAAATTAAACAAATAGACCTGAAATAAAAATATGAAAAAAAAAAATGTGGAAAAACCCACCCAAGAGTAAATAACCACCACCCACCTACATCAGAGTTAAAATAGGGAATGTGTGAAATGAAATAAAACCAATACTACAAAGCATTACATTAAAGGAACACTGCACCTTAGAACTCAAACATATTTATTTTATTGTATCTTTGTTTTCGAGCTATTTTAATGTCTAAAATCACTCCCAAATGCTTCTTTTACAGTTGTAATGTTTCCCTCAAAATGGCGGATGATGGGGTCTGCCTTTGTAATGTGATCTTGCCTTCCTTCCTCAGAATACATTTCAAGTCTTGTTTACACGAGTCATGCTAGACATAAGGAGCAATCACATAGTATATTTTATTGGCTGACTACACAAAGCCTTAAACGGTGACGGGGTATAAACGATTGTACTATAACTTTTATTGGTTAACACTATTATTCGTCCACAGTTGCATATTAGACTTATTATTGGTGATAATATCTGACCAATAGTGAGTAATTATATATTATATTTTATTTAGTAACACTTTCATTAGTTCATATCTGCCTACTAAGTTTTTCATTGGTGAAACTATCGTTTGTTCTTTTTTAGTGAAAACATACGACAGCGTATTTGTCCTCTACGAGAAAAGAACAATAAGCATTATTGTATAAATGAATTGTATCACTTTGCCAGTATATAGAATTTATTTGCTAGTACGTAGAAATCTTTCTCACTAAATGGTTAAAATACTGAGTTTACTAGAACATATACGCCTGAAATTAGTATGTTATGACTTGGTAAATAACAAGTAATGCCTCAGTTTTAATGATATCGCACGCGTTCATAGGAAAGGTATGTGATTGATTACATGAGTTGCTTCTGCACTGGTGTCAGTACAACTAAACACCAGCCAGCATTTAATATTCTAACTTTTAGCCATTATTTGCATAGTGTAATGACTTGGTAGCAAATGCAAAAGAACCATTGGTTCTCGAACTACAAGAAGAGAAAAGTCATTGGTCCAAATTAACTTTGTTTCAGGTACTCATTGGTTGACAAGTTTATAACCTAAATCGAGTACTTCTGCAGCTAATGACATCATATGTAAATTATGTATTCCTGTGAGCAGAGTATTTATAAAATTTGTTTTAAAAAA